>NC_090653.1:193236446-193466446 GCF_040937935.1 Hyperolius riggenbachi | reverse complement strand
ACGGTTTCTCTTCCTCAAGAGAAAATGTTGTCTCTACAAAGAAAAGTCAAAAGTGTTCAGGAAGCAACGTCAGTATCAGCAAGAGTCTGTATGCAGATACTAGGTTTAATGTCCTCAACATTTGCGATGGTGAAATGGGCTCACTGGAACATTCGCCCATTTCAGATGTCATTTCTAAGTCAGTGGGACAAGAAAAATTTAAACCAGATGATCTTCCTGTCGCAGTATGTAAAAACATCCATGAATTGGTGGCTGTCGAGGAAAAACCTTTTGAATTGTCACTCGATTCAACAACCAGTGTGGCAAATAAAGTTGAGAACCCAGAGAATAACAGTTCTCGCAGTACTCCCCTACTGGCCAAAGAGGCCGTGGTTCCCTCTTCTGTTACAATTGAGCACTCACGATCCTATTCATCTACCGAACTTGCCAGATCTTCTATCTCAAGGGGGCATAACTCATCCAAATCCAGTGCATTTTAACTTGATGGCGTGGCATTTGAGAAGTCTAGGCTTCTAGCCTCAGGATGTTCTACAGATGTAGTAGAGACTTTGCTTAAATCCAAGAAACCTTCCACTATAGTGTCATAGAATAGAGTCTGGGAAGCATTCAAAACCTTTGCAGACCAGTCAGGTTTTTCGATCATGAACTTCTCTGTATGTCACTTTTCGTTTTTGCAAAGAGGCCTTTTGTTAGGCCTAGCCTATTCTACTCTAAAGAGACACGTATCAGCCATCTCTTCAGTTTCTGGTGTTCAATGGGCATTAGATCCTTTGATTAAACAATTCTTCAGAGCAACAATAAAATTACGTCCTCCGATTAAGCCTCGTTTTCCGAAGTGGGACCTTCTGGACTATATAGAAAAAAACCTTGATACTAATTCCAACCAATTAAGCGTCTTTGACATAACCCTAAAGACACATCAGGGAGGAGAGTATCTGAAATCCATGCACTGAGTTCTAAAGAACCTTATTTAACATTCGAGGATAGACTCGTGTTGTATCCGGTACAATCCTTTTTACCAAAGGTCACTACGGAGTTTCACTTAAATCAGGAGTGGTCTCTTCCTACCTTCAAGAATAAAGATGATCCGGAATCTACACATACTTTGGATCTTCCTTCTACTGTAAAACTATACCTACAGGTTACAGAATCGTTCAGACAAACAGACAGTTTATTCATTATTCTGGCAGGATATCGTCGAGGAAAGCAAGCTTCTACTAGAACAATTGCAAGATGGATTGTAATGTTGATTAAAAGAGCGTATAAAGCTAAAGGCTTTGAGCCGCCACAGGACATTCTAGCCCACTCAACGAGGAGTATGTCCTCATCTTGGGCTTCCTTTGGAAAGGTGTCATTACTAAATGTGTGCAAAGCAGTCAATTGGGCTTCAGGGCATACTTTTCTTAGACATTATCAAGTAGACCCAGCAATATTGTGATCTGTACAGTTTGGGAAAACAGTGGTTTCTTCATGCACTGTTTCTGCCATTTAATTTGTTTATGTATGCCTGTTTTTCTTTATTAAATATTATTTCATGCATTCCCACCCGGTTTTGGTTTGGCTAGTTATTGCCCATTAGTATGCTGACATGGAGTCACCAGGGAACTTGGAAAATTGTATACTTACCTTGCGGTAATTTTCCTTTCCTGGTGTACTCCATGTCAGCATACGGCCCAGCCCATGCTGTCGGCTCGTCCTAGTTACATAGAATGCTGTCACAGTGTGGGGTAGGTCTATTTAAAACATCTAGGGACGTCCTATTGGGGGCACTGGGCGGCGGGATTTGCCCCATTAGTATGCTGACATGGAGTACACCAGGAAAGGAAAATTACCGAAGGTAAGTATACAATTTTCCAAGTTCCAGATACCATCCTACAGGCAATCTCCACTCTACTGACAATATTCTCTTGTCTTCCTCTCTGGTCACCTCTTCTCACTCCAGCTTACAAGACTTCTGATCCTTTCCCCTCCTCTGGAACTCTCTCACTCAATATATTTGCTACTCCTCCAAACTTACTCTACAGTATTTAGGCGCAACCTGAAAACTTGCCTCTTGAGGCAAGCATGCTCTCCTACCTTGGACACTTTGCCCACTGACCACCATTTCTACCACCTCATACAGTTTCCTTCTACCTACTGTCCTATCCCTTAAAGGACTTACGAGGCCAAAATGGCTAAAAAAGCCAAGCTGGCCGCGGCTGCGCAGTCCGCACTGCCGCGAGTGCGGCTGCGCAGCTCTAGGGCCAACCCCTCCGATCCACGCTACAGTGCGTGGTTCGGGGGGTTGGCCCTAGAGCTGCACAGCCGCACTGGCGGCAATGCGGACTGCGCAGCCCCGGCCAGCTCCGGCGGCCATATTGGGAGCGGCACGAGAGCCCGACCCGGCCTGTGGGGTAGCGATCGGCACGGGGGGCGATCTCAGGAAGGGGACCCGGCGGTACTGCACGGGGGGGGGGGGGGGGGACGGACGGTGTCCTCCGTGCATTTAAACATCTTGCAGGTACTTGGCTTTTTTAGCCATTTTGGCCTCGTAAGTCCTTTAAACCTTTAGACTGTAAGGCCTTTTGTCTCACAATGCTGTGTTATGTGTGTGCATATCTCCCACCGGTGTAAAAATCTGTATTTGATTTGTTCACTGCATCAGCGGAAATCCACCATTATCTGTAATAAAGTGGAGATGAACTTTTATTCATTGCATAATTGTGTTCCTTACATATACTTTATAGGGCATTCCTCTAGCCAAACACTTTTTTTTTGTTTTAATACTCTAATTCCTTATAAACTAAACAAACTCGCCCACAGCTGCTCCACAACGCCAAGGCACTTAGACCCATGTAGCAAGGGCATATGGGAGCTCAGTCTGGGCAGGAGGAGGCCTAGCCAGAGATTTCAGAGGCAAAGGGGAGGTGGGAGTGATTTTTTCACAGGCTGAGGGGTGGAGATGCAGTTGCAGACCACCTGTGTAAAGATGACAAACAGAACATGGCCGCTCTCATTGTATCACAGGAATAAATCATCATAAACTGTTGAAGCTGTATGCAGACAGATTTGCTGTGTAAACTATCTAAAATTTAGATAAGATATATAGACAAGTTACTTGTTATAGTTTTTCATCACGGATCCACTTTAACCGTTGTATTGTTTATTTTGTAATGTTATAACCTGTATGCTGTTGTACAGCACCCTGGAAGATGCTGGCGCTATATAAATGAATAATAATAAATAGAGCCTAACAATCCACAAGAGGCTCCACATCTTTGGCCCGATGGACAGAAAGGTTTAACTTGAGAGACACACTAATCTGATAAAATATACTTGCTTCTCTGCTTCACATTCAACCATGTCCCACACTGACCTAATGCTAGGCTCATCAGCCTTTTTACCTCAAATTCAAAACATCGGACATCCTCCCATCCGGTATTTTGGATTGTGCACTGTTGGATATTATTTTGTTGGGAAATATGGAACATGCAAGGGACCAGGTGAATGAACTATAAAACCAGCTTGTGGTGTTTACCAGAAACCAAGATCAAAGAGTGAGACTCTCTGGCAGATCTGTGATAAACCAAGATCAAAGAGTGAGACTCTCTGGCAGATCTGTGATAAACCAAGATCAAAGAGTGAGACTCTCTGGCAGATCTGTGATGTTAGCCTTAAGGATGAACTGGTGCAAAGAATGGGACCCTTAAAGCATAATCAATAGGCTTCCTGTTAGGGATGCCCTCTGGGCCAGCAGCCCGAGCACCACCTGGCTCCATAAACAATGATCTCTGTCGAAACAATAGGTTTCCTGTTGACAAGATAAGCAAGAAGCCGGAAAGGACAATATAACACCCCAGCAGGAGGTCGGTCCTTTGATGCTTGAAAGCTATCTCAGTATGAGTCAAAGGTCACAGTCCAGACCCCAAACACCTGTATGATCAGGGTGCCCCCTGGTGGACAGATGACCAACATCACAGGACTTCATGAGTGAGGGGATAACACCATCTAGTGGTCCAAGACGTAACTGAGGAGGAGACCAAAAGGAGGCGGAATGATACCTGAGCTAGGGGTGGTTGTGTGGGTGTGTATGTGAATGAGTGAGTTTCAGTGAGTATTTAAGAGGCAAGCCTAGCACAGATCTAGAGAGCAATAGCAACAGCAGCAACAGAAGGAGCAGCAGCAGCTTAAGACCAGCAGCATAGAGAGACAACAAGCCTCCATTTTGATGTAAGCAGCAGCCATCTTGATTAAGATATAGAGTGCCTGCATTGATACGCAATTAGTAGATAGGACTAGAGGAGCGCCTTATCTTGTAACTTTGCTGTCTACTTTGTTATATTTTTCTTTAATTTGGAAGAACAATAAATAACTTGATTACAACCAAGGACTGTTATTTACGCAAGTAGACTAGGAAACCAAGTAGCAGATATATCATTTGGCACCCCAGATAGCGTGTGGAATAGTCAAATCCACATAGAACTCCACAATATTGTAACTGCTACAGAAAACGGATCAAGAACATCCAGTCGCTGCAATCCAGGTTTCCTAGAAGATTGATGAAATCCACCTGACGGTTACTACAGACGCCAGGACTCCTCAAAGAATCAAGGTCCAAGGGCATCGCCTGAGTTTCGCGCTGGTCGTGAAGACAGAGACGCCTGAATCGTTACCTGAAGTGCTGTGAAGTATTCCATCGCTGAGCGGACGCGCAAAGCTGGTGAAGTATGAACACTTTCTTATCTATGACTAATATGCATATATAGTACTGTATTGCTCTTGTTTTTTTATGTTGTTTGTTAGTTCTTAATTGTGTTAGTAAGCCTGTATTAGCTATTCAGTGGTTGCCGGCAGAGACAGGATTGATCACCCTGTGCTAACTGAAGTACCCATAGGATCTATAGGAATAAAACCAGACGTTTTTGAGGGAAAGTGAATTGGAATATTTTCTAGTGTTCACGTGAAGGGGAAGTAGCCTTCTGCCCAATAGGAGACCTCTCTGGCCTGGATCTGAGATCAATAAGAAATTGGTCTGTGTATGTGGGATACGGTCAGTTAGAAGTAGGTAGAGCATTGAACCAATTTGTGTAATTGGATGCACGATACCTGTGGAACAGACTTGTATGTCTGAATTGATAGCTATAGGATACGTATTACATGTATAAGTTGTTAATAACACTTGTGTAACTTGGTATTGACATTGGTGTAACTGGTTATTGAAACTAGTATAATCGGTATTGAAATTGGTGTTGTTTGTATTAAAACTGGTCTAGTTTTGTATTGAAGCTAGTGTATTTAATTGTTGAGAATTGTGTAAGTTGTCAGTCATTGAAACTTGCTAGCATTGTTGTGTTAAGTGGTCTCAAATTGTCATAGTGAGACGATAGTGAAGTACTGTTTGTGTGTTTTTGTAATCAAAGTTTTTTTTTTAACTTTGAGCTGCGTTACTTGGAAATTGTAAAAATGGAAGTTGTTTCAGAATTCCTTAAAAAGTATTCCTCTGCAAATTATCGCTCATGTGTGGATGAGGCTTTGACTCATCAGTATAGTAATTTAGAAAAGCAGTGTGAAATGCAGAATGAAAGATTACAGACCAAGGTTTCTTCTAAAAAAAATAGAAAACAGAGAATGGCCAATCTCATTGATATGTTAATTAAGATGAAAGAGCTAGCGTTACAAAAGGAGTTGCAGTTTTACACTGAAAAAGCTCAGCTAAGAGAAGAAATTGATAGCATTACAAAAAATTGCTTAGCCATGGATATTAAAAATAATGCTTGTGAATGTGAGGAATTGACGGAGGAAGTTGATAAACTTGTTGTAGAGAATGGTGATTTACAAGAGTGTTTAGATGATTGTGATGCTACATGTAGACTCAGGGAATTACAGATAGCATCTTTGGAACAAAGAGAGTCACAGAAAGACAATGTTATTCAAATGCTTACAGAGCAGCTGGCTCAAAAGGAACAATGTTTACAGTTGTTAAAAGCACAAGGTAACAATGCATGCAACCAGGGTAATAGCTCAAGTTACAGATCCCTGGGAAAGGAGCAAAGAGGCAGAGAGGAGCATCCGATTTGTACTGCAGATGAATCTCAATCTCCTCCTGAGCTGTCATTAAATCAAAATTCCACACTCTTTACTCCTATCCCAGACAGGATTGATCACCAACACAGAAATGCTCAAGGGCAAGGTCATGCAAATCATAATGTGCACTCCACAACACTCTCTATACAGGATCGCACAAACCTGTGCCAGATATTTGGGAAGTTTGACACTTCAGCCTCACCTGTCAGCCTCTCCAATAAGCTGGAAGCTGTAGTCACTCAATATAATTTGGGAAACAGAGATGCCTGTGCGCTACTGCGTGCATGGCTCCCTTCACAGCTGTGTGAGAAATTACTGCCTCCTGTGGGGACTCATACTGGTCTGTTGGCAGAACTGAATTCCAATTGGGGAAATGCAGCAGACAGAATGGGGAGTTACAGAGAGTGATGGGAGGGAGAGATGCTAGAGGAACCAATGCGCTAGAAAATGCCAGATTTAGAAAAGGTGAAGACCCTGTTTTATTTTGCAGTGAATACTTGTCACTGTACAAATCCACATTTAATTGCCCAGATATGTCTCCTGACGACGGTAGTTTTCTTTACTCGATGGCTAACAAGTGTACCTTTGTGGATTATCACACAAAGATTGCACTCAGAAATGCTAATTCATACCAGACATTTCTGAACATAATAAAGGACTGGATTCAGGAGACAAATCAGGACAATAAAGTGCAAAGGAAAATTGCAGAGGTAACTAAGAGTGAAGGAAGAGTCAGATCCACTGGCAAATGTTATAAATGTGGGCATATGGGACATTTCATAAGAGACTGTAAATTGAACAGGAGAGTAGGGGGTAACAGAAGTTTTTCTGACAGGAAAGATCAGAAGAGGCCTGGACCAGACAGGGTGCAGAGGGAAAAAGTCCAAGATCCCGATGTTACCCTATATGGTCCACTCCTAAGAGAGCTAGAGAGGGTTAAAAGTAAAATCGCTGAAATTCCAGAGGAATACAAGACCCCACCCCCATCCAATCCTTATGTGAAACCATAGGGATTACAGGCCCCACCCTTGTCCCCAGTATGTCAACTTGAAAGGGACAAGGGCAATAGACCACATATCCAGGGAGCGGTAGGGGGCCATCGCGCTGATATACTTCTGGATACAGGAGCAGCTGTCAGTTTGACAAATATGACATTGACAGCGGACCCTAATAGCAAGTCAATTTTTTTGAGAGGTTTTGGAGGTCAGGTAGTTCCTGCATTGCAATCAATGCCAGTGCCCATAAACATAGGAAACATGGACATACAACACAGTATGTACCTGTCTCCTACACATGAGGGCACCATCATTGGATCGGATGTGATGACAGCACATGGTTTGGTGGTCGATCTATGTAATTGGATGTTGTGGAGAGGGTCCAGGTACAAAGGGAAGGTTTGCATGATCACTGACAATTATGGGTTGGCATCAGTGAAACCCAGTGACACTATGGATCCCAGAGCATTGTTAAAAACGAATGATCAAAGGTTAGCTGAAATCTTGTGGCAGCATGACAAAGTGTGGGCGACATACAAAAATGAGTGTGGCAAGGTGACAAATATGATTGTCAAAGTAGAAGGCCCAGATCCCTTACCACAGAAACAGTACAAGATTCCCCCTGAATCAATTCCATTTGTACAGTGCACCATTGAAAATTTGTTGGCACAAGAAGTGATTAGAGAATGCCAATCAACAAATAATGCACCCCTATGGCCAGTAAAAAAGGGTAATGGTTGGCGACCCGGTTTAGATTTCCGTGCACTAAACAAATGTACCCCATCTGTCACCAATGTTGTTGCCAAAATGCCTGATATGATGACAGCGCTCAAATCATCTGCAGCAGTGTATTCGTCTATCGACGTCTCAAATGGCTACTTTTCGATCCCCATTCACCCAGATAGCCAATACAAATTTGCATTTTGTTTCCAAGGAAAGCAATACACTTTCTGCAGGTTGCCACAAGGGTTCAAGTCCAGTTCAACCTATTTTCATAAATGCATGATTGATGTTTTAAAATCTTTTTCAGAACCAGAATGTATCATTCAATACGTGGATGATGTGCTTATCCAGACAGACACTAGGGAGCAGCACTATGCTCTCCTTAATGAGTTACTAACATTAATTGAGAAAGCAGGGTTAAAGCTAAACCCAATAAAGGCCCAGTTAATGAAAGATTCTGTTTCCTTTTTGGGAGTTGTAGTTTCAAAGGGGGGGGAGGACTCCTGACCCAAACAAATGTGAAACTATCCAGAAACTTCCAAGGCCCAATACAAAAACAGCACTGCGACAATTCTTGGGTGTTGTCGGTTTCTGCCGAGACTTCATTGAAGGATTTGCAGAAAAGGCAAAACCTCTTTATGAGTTATTGAAAAGTGACAAAAGGGAAGCAGATCCGCTAGAGTGGGCAGAAGAACAGGAACAGGGATTTAAACTGTTGAAAATCACTTTAATGCAAGCCCCAGCATTAAGTAATCCCAACATGGAATTGCCATTCGCTATACAAGTGTACACATCAGATGTAGCAATCACGGCTGTGTTGCTGCAAGAGAGGCAAATAAAATGGGTACCTGTTGGATATTTTTCTCGAGTGCTTAGTCCAGTTGAGAGGGGATTTGATGATTGTGTCAGGAACTTGATGGGTGTGCATTGGGCTGTTCTTGCAACTGAACACATTGTAGGCTTTGGGACGCTGACTCTGCAGACACCCCATACTCCCATTAAGATGCTTCTAGAACGCACCCTCAGTGGAGTATCATCCCAAAGGGTAGCCCGATGGCTGATTGATCTAACGCCTAGAAACCTCACGGTGATGCACAATGCCACATACGTTCTTCCTCAGTTAATGCAATATGAGGGTACGCAACATGATTGCGGAGAATTCCACTGAACAAAAACACAGGAGATCTTCAGATTAGTGGAAGGAAAGGAAGATCTCAGAGTCTGGGTAGATGGATCTCGGTACTGGGAGGGAGGAAGTTTCCACACAGGATACGCCCTGTGGTGTCCACAGACACGAGAGGAAATTTTGATAAAATGTCCCAGGAATTTCTCAGCCCAAAGAGCAGAATTAGAGGCAGTAAGAGAAGCCATTATGCATTTCAGTGCAGGCCCAATTACAATCTTCTCAGATAGTGCATATGTCACCAGGTCACTGACTGAATACATGCCCTTATGGCACACTAGAGGATTCAGTGATGCTTCTGGTAAATCCGTAATGCATACTGCAGTGTTCCAAGACATTTGGGCCAAAGCCAGCTCTGAACCACAAAGAGTGGCCATAATCAAGGTAAAAGCACACCAGAAAGGCAGTGATGAGTTAGCAGTGGGAAACAACAAGGTAGATGAGCTAGCAAAAGAGGCAGCTTTGATAGGGGTTAAGTGGGCTCCCTATGACATAGAGGGACAACAGGCTTGGGAAGAAGAGGATTTTGAAGGCAGGAAAAATGATACAGACCTAGCTGAACTACTGCCTGTACTTAAGACCCCTACCCCTTGTTTAGCCGAGGAGCAGGATAAAGATGAATCCTTAAAACATCTTAAAAATCTAGTTAGAGGCAAAGCGGCAGATGTTCCTCAGGATTTTGTAATGCGAGATAACCTTATCCTTAAAAACACCATTGAAGGATTATGTTTTGTTGTGCCATCCCAGCATCAAAAGGACATAGCAAAGGAAAATCACCGACTGACAGGTCACATGGGTGTTCAAGGCACCTTAAAATTCATTCAGACAAAGTATTGGTGGGAAGACATGAATGACACAGTTCTGAAAATTGTTCAGGAGTGTCTTATTTGTGCTCAGATGAACCCCAGGCCAAAAGGCCAGAGACCTGTGCTTGCTAGAGTGCCTGTAGCTGAAGGCCCCTGGGAAAATCTACAAATTGATTTTATAGGTCCTTTACAAAGTGCTCCGGGAGGGTACAGATATCTGTTGGTGGTGGTGGATGTGTTTTCAAAATGGGTAGAAGCCCTACCTATGAGGAAAGACTCAGCTGCGGCTACCGCCAAGGCCTTATGGACAGAGGTCCTGTCCCGGTGGGGATTCCCAAAAACAATCGAGTCAGATAGAGGCACCCATTTCACAGGGAAAATCATGACCGGAGTTTGTAATCTGCTTGGGGTAGAACAGAGATTTCATGTACCATATCATCCCCAGTCCTCTGGCATGGTGGAAAGAATGAACAGAACCCTAAAAGAGAGGCTTAAAAAGTTGGTCCTACAATCGGGTAAAGATTGGTTGACTCATTTACCAACCATTTTAATGGCCATAAGAGGGTCAGCAGCCAGAGGTACGGTACTGACCCCATATCAATTGATGACAGGGAGAATCATGAATCTCAGCCACCCAGCTGATCCCATGCTCAGCACACCCCTGAAAGAGAGTGCGGAAAAGGAAAAATTCCTGAGTCAATTACAGGAGCAAGTGCAAAAGTATCTGCACTTTGCGGCCAGTAATATGGCTCCAAAGCAAAGGGAACACCCTAACAGACCACCGATGGCATTAAAAGTTGGGGATAAGGTGATGGTGAAAAATTTTGTACCCAAATCCTCATGGGATGCAAACTGGACAGGTCCCTTTGAGATCACCATAGCCTTAAGTGATCAAGTGGTCAAGATTAAGCGTTTGGGCATTAAAAATGGCAAATGCATGAAAAGGAGGGAAGTGGAGAAATGGGTTCATGCAGATCAGTGTAAGAGATATGACTGTTAAGAACTGATACCGCACTTGTCTTCTTCTTTTCCAGAGCCCAGTGGAGCGAAAATTAACAGAACGGAGGCATCTGGACAATGTACATAAAATTTTTTATTTTTCATGGTGCTGATTAGGCTGTGTAGTAGTGACACAGTGGAACTTGAGGAGGAATACTCTGGGTATGGAGATGAAGATATGGAATTACATAATCCAGAGTCAATAATGACAAAGCAGATAAAACAATGGATATATTTGCAACAAAAACATGAGGACAACAATAACAGGAGAAGAAAATCTAGACTGACAATGGATCGCCGTGTGCCATTGGAAACATACCAATGGGGCAATCAGGACGGAGATCAATATAGAAAGTTTTTTTCATTTGGCAGGTTTAATCCCAATTCCAGAGACAATAGGCTTTCATTTGTACACGGAAATCCTGAGTTTAAACTTGAATCTCTGCAGTCATATGTGAATGTTAAAATATATATGAACGAAACGGGTTATTGGTTGGGGGGTGAAAAAGGAACGCAGGTTCAAGAACACAAGGATATACACTATGGGATTATACATGAACACTTAAAGGAAGGAGAATATGTATTTATGTGTGGTGTATATTGGTATAGAAACCTGCAACCAGCAAACACACCGAAGGAAATTACACTCACATACAGGGATGAGAATCTGGGTGGATTCCAAAGGGTTCCGATGACACAAGAACGAGGTGATAATTTCATAATCGGGTCAATATCCAGAGCCTATAAGTCATACAGAGAGGCAGTAGGCTATTGGAAATGTGAAACAGCAGACATAGAAGTGGGGAAGATACAAATCCTCGATGGGTCATCGGAGCACTTGGAAATCTGCACAGAGAGCAAGACAAATGACTCGAGGGAGTATGAGTACTTGGAGTTAGGACAACCACTCCAAGTAAATCTAAATTCTAAAAGAACACTTATCACTGAGGTACAATATGCCATGTCCACCTGGCACTTTAACATATCTCAGTGGTTAATAAAGACCTACTATCCGGTATGTGCTAAATACACCCGCAATCAAGTACGTGGTTTGTACAACTGGATTACTCCCAAGAGTAATACGGGTAGACGTGCAAGCACCAGAAATGGGCGCCTACTCTTGAGGAGTAATCGAGAGAAAAGGGATGTATTTGGCACTGTACTCGGAGGAGTTGGTACAGGAATGGGAATCCTAAATGAAGCCGATATTGAGATTATAAGGAATAAGTTGTCTGCCATAGCATTAGATAGCAAACAAGGATTTGTTAAACAGAGAGAGATCAATGATATTCTTGACAACATTCAGCAAAAACACGTAAACACACAGGTGAATGTTGCTAGGGATTTCATTGAGAACTTCAAGACACTGGTCGACAACGTAGTGAGAAGAGGAAGGAATACATCATGGGCGTTGGTCTGCACGCAAGGACAGACAGAACTGTCAACCAACATCAAATTAATAATACAGTCACTGCATGAAGGTGAATGGCCTTTTGAGCTGCTTTCCCAAGTTGGTAAACATCTCCCAAAACACATAACTTTTACTAGTCCAAAATGGTGGGCGAGTTCGTGGTTGGGGTGTACTGATCCAGATTCTGAAAAATGCTATGCGACTTCACTTATAATGTATTCAGAGTCGTGCCCGGTTATTATATATGATATTAAGTCCATTGGTATACTAACCGGAGAATCTGTAATCTTACACCCGAGGCTGAACTTCCCACAGGTGATTAGGTAAAAGGGGAAATGGCAACAGGTTGATGTTTCCCTCTGCCTGCAGCGAAACCATGATGTATTGTGTTCCCCAGGTCAATTCAGGAGGGTAAATGAGAGATGTTGGGAGGATGCTTCCATTTGTGTTTTGGATGGAGAGAACATTGGCAGGGACAAGGCACCAGTGTACTATTTAGGACATAAAAGGGTTTGCTTTTTTGTCCTGGATACTACTAACGTAACATTAATCCTAGACCAAGGATGCTCTGTAACAGTATCTGTGGCTAGAGGCTCTTGGTGTACCCTTGGCAATGTTTCTGAAATCCAAACTACTAAATGGAACTATAGCATTCCTTCTGTCGCACGGTGGGTCATTGATTTTAAGTATAACAATCCTGTTGATATCCAGATGATGAATTTGGGAATGGGAAAAGAGTTACAGGATTGGTTGGAAAAGTTGGACAGAGATGAGTATGTGCTGAGGGAATTGCAAGAAGAAGGTACTAATGCAACTATAATGGTACACCATGATCAAAATGAACTTAAGAAGGTGGAACGTATGTTAGAAACAGACTCAGAGGGCTACTGGTGGGAATATATCTTCGGTTATTATAACAAAGCTAATACTATACTGAACTACTTGATGCACCCAGTTGTAGTGTTACTAATTGTTACCGTAACTCTATCAGTAGGACAGATAGGCATGTGTGTTTTTATGAGGTACTTGTATAAAAAGATGCAGTTCCCTCCTAAGATGAGGGGAACGCCGCCAAACAGTGCAGTCTCCTCCTTCCAGGCAGAGACTTTACGGTGTGGGGTAGAACCGGAACGAGAGCAGATCTGTAAAAATTGTCACAGAGAAGGGCACGGCATAGAGAACTGCTTCATTCCTTACCGAAAAACACAGATGTAAATATGAGGAGTCTAATATGATGAAGGGATATAGGAAAGTGACAGATGAATGAATATAGGTATATGAAGAGTGAAGCATAGCCAATATGCCAGTGACACACCCTTGTGTGCCACACATATTCAGAACGGTTGGATGACATAGAGACGAAATTGGCAGAAAAAAATGGTAGCAACCGATGTAATGACTTTATTTGCATAATTTTTGTATTGTAATTTTTCTTGATTATAATGTATATAATAGTGAATGTATATGATTGGGTGGCTCCTCTAGGTCCAGGCTATCATAGTGGGTATAATACATTGGCATGGTCAGTGTGAATGAATTTGAGTGAAAAGTGTGCGAATGGACTACCCTAAGCAAAGGAAGAGTTCTCGCCCCAAGGGCGAAAGAGAACCCAGGTACTGCATACTACCTGGACAAGGATGAAGGACTGTGTGCCTTTCAGGCACAAAGCGGCATATGTTGGATATTATTTTGTTGGGAAATATGGAACATGCAAGGGACCAGGTGAATGAACTATAAAACCAGCTTGTGGTGTTTACCAGAAACCAAGATCAAAGAGTGAGACTCTCTGGCAGATCTGTGATAAACCAAGATCAAAGAGTGAGACTCTCTGGCAGATCTGTGATAAACCAAGATCAAAGAGTGAGACTCTCTGGCAGATCTGTGATGTTAGCCTTAAGGATGAACTGGTGCAAAGAATGGGACCCTTAAAGCATAATCAATAGGCTTCCTGTTAGGGATGCCCTCTGGGCCAGCAGCCCGAGCACCACCTGGCTCCATAAACAATGATCTCTGTCGAAACAATAGGTTTCCTGTTGACAAGATAAGCAAGAAGCCGGAAAGGACAATATAACACCCCAGCAGGAGGTCGGTCCTTTGATGCATGAAAGCTATCTCAGTATGAGTCAAAGGTCACAGTCCAGACCCCAAACACCTGTATGATCAGGGTGCCCCCTGGTGGACAGATGACCAACATCACAGGACTTCATAAGTGAGGGGATAACACCATCTAGTGGTCCAAGACGTAACTGAGGAGGAGACCAAAAGGAGGCGGAATGATACCTGAGCTAGGGGTGGTTGTGTGGGTGTGTATGTGAATGAGTGAGTTTCAGTGAGTATTTAAGAGGCAAGCCTAGCACAGATCTAGAGAGCAATAGCAACAGCAGCAACAGAAGGAGCAGCAGCAGCTTAAGACCAGCAGCATAGAGAGACAACAAGCCTCCATTTTGATGTAAGCAGCAGCCATCTTGATTAAGATATAGAGTGCCTGCATTGATACGCAATTAGTAGATAGGACTAGAGGAGCGCCTTATCTTGTAACTTTGCTGTCTACTTTGTTATATTTTTCTTTAATTTGGAAGAACAATAAATAACTTGATTACAACCAAGGACTGTTATTTACGCAAGTAGACTAGGAAACCAAGTAGCAGATATATCATGCACCAATTAGACTTACTAATAGATTACCGTATTTCGCGCCGTATAAGACGCTCCGGAATATAAGACGCAACCAGGTTTAGAGGGCAAAAACCAGGGAAAAAAATATTCTAACCTGGAGCATCCATATTCCAGGAGCGTCTTGTAAATGTTCTCCACCAATGATTGTGTCTCCCATGTGCTCTCTTCGGCCCCCCATGTACTCCCTTCTGTCCCCAGTGTGCCCCCTCCTGTCTTCAGAGTGTCCCCAGTGTGTCCCCTTCTGTCCACCATATGTCCCCAGTGTATCCTCTTTTATACCCATGTGTACCTTCTGATCCCATTGTATCTGTCCCCAGTGTATCCCACTCCTCCGCATGTTCTCCTGCCCCCTCCATGTATGCTGTGCTGCCCCCAGTATGTTCCTCTGCCCCCTCCATGTGTGCTGTGCTGCCCCCAGTATGTTCTCCTGCCCCCTCCATGTGTGCTGTGCTGCCCCCAGTATGTTCTCCTGCCCCCTCCATGTATGCTGTGATGCCCCCAGTATGTTCTCCTGCTCCCTCCATGTGTGCTGTGATGCTCCAAGTATGTTCCTCTGTAGACTCGAGAAAGTAATTACTGAATAAATACTCAGAGACTAAGAGGCTTTATGACTCTGTGGAGTGGAACAACTTGTAGGAACTTATGCATAGATATGGCTTTGGTCCCAACTTTACCAAATGGGTACAAGCCCTAAATACAAACCCTACTGCCCGTGTCCGTCCTGGAGATGTAGTTTCCCCAAAGTTTGAGCTTCATAGAGGAACCCACTAGGGATCTCCGCTATCCCCATTTATATTTGCACTGGCAATAGAACCAGTTCCCATTCTCCTTAGGGGAGCAGACAATATTAAAGGGATTGCAGTAGGCAACATAGTATAATGGTTGTCATTATACACGGATGATACCCTGTTATACCTTAATGATCCCGGGGACTTCCAGTGTTCTCCCCAATCTCTTTTAGCCGGGCGCTCCACCCGGCTAGATTTTGTGACCACCCGGCTGTCATCGGCTCACCTCCTCACCTCCTCCTATGCTGTAAGCACAGTTGCCCTGCATTTTCAACTCGCCCCACCCGGCTACTTTTTCATGCCACCCGGCTACTATTTCATGCCACCCGGCTGGAAAAAAATTCTGGGGAGAACGCTGGACTCCCTTACTAATTTGCTAGCACTTACTAACAACTTTGGTGTTTTTTCTGCCCTGAGAATCAATGAGCATAAGTCTGTGTTTATGGCACTGGATGATATCTCTCCCCAAACCACGACCTTCCCTCACATCAAAGAATCGCAATTCCTTACCTGGGGATTTAGATCACGCCCAGTCTGGACTGGCGAATTATAGAAGGCTGACTATAGAACCCTTGATGACAGAGCTTAAGAACAGATGCGGCATATAGTAGAAGTTACCTCTCAAGCTTATTGGTAGAGTTATTATTAAAATGGTCTTTTACCTAAATTTCTATATTCCTTCAGACAGACACCTGCACCTCTACCCAAGGCCATTTTTAAAAGGAATTAAATCGGGATTCGATCGGTAGTGTGGTCGATTTTGCATAGTTATCAATGCAAAATTGACCACACTACCAATCGAATCCCGATCGGACATGTTGGATTTAATCGATCCAATCAAATTAGATCCAATCAAATTCAATTGATCGCACGTGGAATTGCATGGTGTAGAGGGAGCTTTAAATTGGTAGGGCTGCGCCTTGCCTGGGTCCTGCACACAATCAGCACTGTCCAGCAGGACTCCAGGCTCCTACTGATGGCCAACGGGCTCTCCATCTCCTATCTTTTTCCTGGATTCTGGTGGCCAATCAGCGGTGGTGCGGTGGTACTGGAGCAGCATGACGTCATCAGGGTCTGATCTCTCACACAGGACAGGAGGAAAAGAAGATGTACCCTGTCTGTATGCTGAGAGTTTAGCCTGTCTAATCCCACCTCTGGACCCAATCACTGGCACAGGGCAGAAGGTAAACAGAGAAATGTGCCCTGTATGTATGCTGAGAGTTTAGCCTGTCTAATCCCATTTCTTAACCCGATCACTGACATAGGGCAGAAGGTAAACATTTGAAAATAGGATGTCAATATAGCCATTTGGTTCCCAAATGCTTCTGAGCCAATTGCTTCTACTGCTCTGCCTTACTGTTACCGAATCTTGTCTGGATTTTGACTACTCTCTGTCTGCCGCCTGCACGGACCTCTGCCTGGATTTTGACTACTCTCCGCCTGCCGCCTAAGACTGATAGCAAAGGGGAAAGAATGTCAGAAAGGAATCACGCTTCTAATGACCCGATTGTAATGTCACCCTCTGTGCCACTTTGTTTCAAAATATACCACACGTGGGTGGTGTATTAGATATATATGTACATACTGTACAGTCTGGTGCCTTAATGGACATTTTCACTATTTTTTAAAGAGACACTGAAGCAAAAAAAAATTATAATATAATGAATTGGTTGTGTAGTACGGATAATTACTAGATTAGAAGCAAAGAAAATATCCTCATTTTTATTTTCAGTTATATAGTGTTTTTTTTATAACATTGCATCATTCTCTACTATTTGCATTTTCCCCACTACTCAGCATTCTGAATGATTTTTACAGAGCAGGCTGTGAACTTTTGACCTGTCCTGAACTGTTCTCTGCAGAAGAAAAAGCCTGACAGCTGAGATAATAAACTTCAGATAACAGAGCTCTCTGCAACTTTGAAAGTCATGGAGCTGAATGGCTTGTTTTGCATAGATAACAGCTAGAGTGTCTTAACTGTTCCTGTACTGGAAACCATATTAGACTTATGTCTCTGCTCCCAATGTTTTATTTCTTACCTGTACTACACATACAAATCATTATATCATTATTATTTTCGCTTCAGTGCCTCAAAGTATATTCATACATTTTTTCATGAAAGTAAATATTTCAACAATTTTGTGTAGTCTTTTATTATACGCGCGTATGTCTACAAGACCTTTATTGACATTTTGGTGAGTTATGACTTAAGAATTGGAGGCTTAAAATTCTTGAAAAATAAATGTACCACTTTTAGACCCATAAATGCAGACAGAAATGAACCTCCAAGGAGGTTAACATACTCATAAACACATCAATATCCCTAACATATAGCAAAAAATTAAATACTAGAAACTATAAACAGAGTGGACCAGCACCATACATCCAATAAATACAAAGTAATAATAACCTAGTCTAAGTGTGCTAAGGGTAATATACTCACCTAAAGGATTATTAGGAACACCATAATAATACAATGTTTGACCCCCTTTCGTCTTCGGAACTGCCTTAATTCTACGTGGCATTGATTCAACAAGGTGCTTAAAGCATTCTTTAGAAATGTTGGCCCATATTGATAGGATAACATCTTGCATTTGATGGAGATTTGTGGGATGCAAATCCAGGGCACGAAGCTCCCGTTCCATCACATCCCAAAGGTGCTCTATTGGGTTGAGATCTGGTGGCTGTGGGGGCCATTTTAGTACAGTGAAACCAATTTGAAATGATTTGAGCTTTGTGACATGGTGCATTATCCTGCTGGAAGTAGCCATCAGAGGATGGGTACATGGTGGTCATGCAGGGATGGACATGGTCAGAAACAATGCTCAGGTAGCCTGTGGCATTTAAACAATGCCTAATTGGCACTAAGGGGCCTAAAGTGTGCCAAGAAAATATCCCCCACACCATTACACCACCACCACCAGCGTGCACAGTGGTAACAAGGCATGATGGATCCATGTTCTCATTCTGTTTACGCCAAATTCTGACTCTATTGAGACTCATCAGACCAGGCAACATTTTACCAGTCTTCAACTGACCAATTTTGGTGAGCTCATGCAAATTGTAGCCTCTTTTTCCTATTTGTAGTGGAGATGAGTGGTACCCGATGGGGTCTTCTGCTGTTGTAGCCCATCCGCCTCAAGGTTGTGTGTGTTGTGACTTCACAAATGCTTTGCTCCATACCTCGGTTGTAACGAGTGGTCACTTTAGTCAACGTTGCTTTTCTATCAGCTTCAATCAGTCGGCCCATTCTCCTCTGACCTCTAGCATCAACAAGGCATTTTTTCCCACAGGACTGCCGCATACTGGATGTTTTTCCCTTTTCACACCATTCTTTGCAAACCCTAGAAATGGTTGTGTGTGTAAATCCCAGTTACTGTGAAATACTCAGACCGGCCCATCTGGCACCAACAACCATGCCACGTTCAAAATTGCTTAAATCACCTTTCTTTCCCATTTGACATTCAGTTTGGCGTTCAGGAGAATGTCTTGACCAGGACCACACCCCTGAATGCACGGAAGCAACTGCAATGTGATTGGTTGATTAGATAATTGCATTATTGAGAAATTGAACAGGTGTTACTAAAAATCCTTTAGGTGAGTGTAAATCAATTACAGAACACAAAGACGGAGAAAGTACCCAGAAATGCAGCACCACATCGACCAGCTATAAATAACTTTCAGACTTTATTGAAGCATAATTGCATAACAGAAATAAAAACAATTAAAAACATCACCAACAGGTGAAGTGGTAGTGTCCATGGTATTAGAAATATTAATAATGGTAATCAGACAATACAAATGGTCCAACTCATGCAGAGATATAATAATATTGAAAAAAATATAAATGAAAATAATATATACAAAATAGTGTGCAAGTATTCAAAATATCATCAGCTCACAATGTAAATAAATACAGATGAATATAAACAGTAAGCACCCAATTGATTCAATAGGCCGGGGAATCCCAATATAACAGTGCAAAATGCAAAAAACAATAGGGGATAAACCAAAAGCAGTCCACGCAGGGGGTAATAAACCACTGAATAGAAGCAGTAGGAATAAACCCAGAAAGTGCAACGTGCAAAGCAGCAATAGAATAGAAAAAAAGTGCTGTCGTGCAAGATTGCAGATAAGGACCAAAGGACAACCACTACCCAAGCCTTAGTGCACAATGCGGGCGGACTCCTGCTTCAGAAGAGGCACTTTAAAATATTAAATCCTGTCCAATCTGAATATGATCAAAGAGGGACCAATTCCTTCCACACACACACATCAAGTTTTTAATAGATTTCAACTGGAAATCTATTGAAAATCAAACCGTAGCAATGCACTGTTCAATGCAGTGCAATGCCATGGCCCATCAATTGGCTGCTGTTCTTTACCTGCCTCTGATCAACAGACATTTTCAGTTCCTTCCAATTAATACTCTGATCAATTTTGGCCTAAAGGCAATTGGCATTCTGATTTATCAGACATGTGCAATAAATTCTAACAAGAAAAAATGTGTATTAAAGGCAAGATTTCAGCAAGGCTTGGTGTACAGAGGCGCCAGAGTAGAATAAAAATGTTTAAAAACCGTCTAAAAGAGGGGGATGTTCAGGTGGACTTACCTCCCTCAAAAATATAGAACTCAATTGAGTCACAATATATCAATACAAAAAAAAACGTTTTATTTAACTCCACTTAGTGCAACGCGTTTCGCAGGTGTGGTCCTGCTTCATCAGGCAAACAGGAGTATAACTCAATGGGTCTAGATGCAGAAGTGAGCGCCTCACTTCTGCATCTAGACCCATTGAGTTATACTCCTGTTTGCCTGATGAAGCAGGACCACACCTGCGAAACGCGTTGCACTAAGTGGAGTTAAATAAAACGTTTTTTTGTATTGATATATTGTGACTCAATTGAGTTCTATATTTTTGAGGGAGGTAAGTCCACCTGAACATCCCCCTCTTTTAGACGGTTTTTAAACATTTTTATTCTACTCTGGCGCCTCTGTACACCAAGCCTTGCTGAAATCTTGATTCCACCCTCGGTGGAGGGGTGCTACCCCGTTTCCTATCTACAGAGAGCGACATCTTAATAACCTGAGTGGGGTCAGGTTCTAATACTCCCCACCTGCATTTGAAGTGGTTGCCTATGGGTAACCCATGTTTGTGAGTATATCTTAATATTTTGCTTTAAACCACAACCAACTTAACAATACTACACCATATTGGGCTCTCGATTTCTCTTTGTTCTTCCAAGCACATTAAAGGCAAGATGTCTGGTAGGATTTTTTCTTGAAGAATGTTCATATATGAAACGGTGCTGAAAAATGCATGATGAATTAGACTGACGTATCTGTACAGCACATTTCCAACAGTGTTACCTGCAGGATCGAGTTTGTACCTGATCAGTGACACAAACTGAAGGTGCGTACACACCTTTAACAACTAAGTTAGCTGGAGGTGTTAAGGCAGCCATACACTGGTCGATTGCCACCAGGTCAACCAACAGATAGATCCCTCTATGATTTAATCTGATCACAGAGGGATCTATTGGCTGCCCATACACTGCACACAGATTAGGAATCAATTTCAGCATGAAATCTATTCACAATCTGTGGAACTGCCGCTGCTCCCAGCAATACATTACCTCTCTGCCGGCGTGAGTCCCCGCTGTTCCTTCTGTCCGCGCTGGGCATCTTTTCTTTACTTCCTGTCACGTCCTGTGACCAGCGGAAGTTAAAGTAAAGCGCGCTCTACTGTTTGAACTTCCCTTGACAGGAAGGGACAGAAAGTGAACAGAAGATGGCCAGCCGGAGAAGAAATAGCAGGGATTCGAGCCCGCGGAGAGGTAATGTATTGCTTTGTCGGTCATCGGCCAATCGAACGCCGCTATCGATGGGCTCCCAACCTGCTTGTGATCAAGAGAAATTTTCCGCCGGGACAGATCGACAGGATCGATTTCGGATGGAAATCGGTCGATCGGTCAGCGTTTGCATGGCTGATCCTGGCCAGGGCCGCTCGGGGGCAGTGGACGTTGACTTGTAAGTTGGCGAGAAC
Organism: Hyperolius riggenbachi; assembly: GCF_040937935.1. Classification (NCBI taxonomy): domain Eukaryota; kingdom Metazoa; phylum Chordata; class Amphibia; order Anura; family Hyperoliidae; genus Hyperolius; species Hyperolius riggenbachi. The sequence goes on along the minus strand of NC_090653.1, from coordinate 193,444,755 downwards.
TAAAGTGTGCCACGGCGGGAGACCTCAGAATCGTTAAGGAACATTGCGGACACGGTGGCTACAGGGGGCTGGCAGAAGCCCCAAGTAAGTGAAACTCTTAAATTTTTTTTACTATTTTTTTACTATCTTCAGGTCCGCTTTACGTGACGACGCAGTGGCGGTGGAATGCATGAAAGTCAATGGATGACGCATACATTTTAAATTTGTTGGAGACAGTGCAGCCTGCAAGTGCGAAATGACGCAAAGACAACAGGGAACTCGGGAATCCCAGTGACATTCTTCCTGTCCACAGGGAGTACGCCACTACTTGGTGAGGGGCAGCGAAGGGCGATGAAGGCCATGCAGCGGTTGTGCGAGGGGGCAGCACTATCACCCTGTCAGCACCCTCTGATGCAGGGTCACATGAAATGTAGTTTTTAGCATTGCAAAGCAATGAGATGGGGGTGTCCTGCGATGTCTAGGTGTAAAACCGGCCTCAGGGTGATAAAAACATATGTGGCTCGTTGGGAATTTACACCCAAAAGCCACAGAGGAGCTGCTTTTCGAATTGTTTTTGCAAGCTGGCCCCACGCTTAATGTGAAAAAACATATGTAGTGAGAAGACATATTATGATAGTCTTCCCTCTCTGAAAAAAAGGCACCCTGGTATACTCTGTGCTGATTTTGTAGGTAAGAATCAATCAGCTTGCGGATCATAAAAACGTTTTTCATCAATATGATCACTGTAATTGAATCTACTAGAGATTAATGCCCCAACATGGCTGCCTGTTGTAATCTCAATTGATTTCCTGCTAAAATCAATCAAATTTATCGATTGTAATCAGATGATCTAGCTCAAAAGGGGAGTGGGTGAGGTAGCAAACGCCCAGGGCCCCAGAGACGATGATGTGCCTTCCAGGTCTCCCTCTAAGCTAAAAGCATTATCAGGGGGGAACAAATGAGCTACCTAATACTGTGGACACACTTGGCTACCTGTGCTGGGGAAGGGAATAACTAATATGGGGGCACATATATATATATATATATATATATATATATATATATATATACATATACATATACATAAAAATCTATCTATCTATCTATCTATCTATCTATCTATCTATCTATCTATCTATCTATCTATATATATATATATATATATATATATATATATATAAATATACACACAGTGGGTTGCAAAAGTATTCGGCACACTTGAAGTTTTCCACATCTTGTCATATTACTGCCACAAACATGAATCCATTTTATTGGAATTCCACATGAATGACCAATACAAAGTGGTGTACACATGAGAAGTGGAACGAAAATCATACACGATTCCAAACATTTTTTACAAATCAATAACTGCAAAGTGGTGTGTGCATAATTATTCGGCCCCCTTTGATCTGAGTGCAGTCAGTTGCCCATAGACATTGCCTGATGAGTGCTAATGACTAAATAGAGTGCACCTGTGTGTAATCTAATGTCAGTACAAATACAGCTGCTCTGTGACGGCCTCAGAGGTGGTCTAAAAGAATATTGGGAGCAACAACACCATGAAGTCCAAAGAACACACAAGACAGGTCAGGGATCAAGTTATTGAGAAATTTAAAGCAGGCTTTGGCTACAAAAAGATTTCCAAAGCCTTGAACATCCCACGGAGCACTGTTCAAGCGATCATTCAGAAATGGAAGTGGTAAACCTACCAAGACAAGGCCATCCACCTAAACTCACAGGCCGAACAAGGAGAGCGCTGATCAGAAATGCAGTCAAGAGGCCCATGGTGACTCTGGACGAGCTGCAGAGATCTACAGCTCAGGTGGGAGACTCTGTCCATAGGACAACTATTAGTCATGCACTGTACAAAGTTGGCCTCTATGGAAGAGTGGCAAGAAGAAAGGCATTGTTAACAGAAAGCATAAGAAGTCCTGTTTGCAGTTTGCCACAAGCCATGTGGGGGACACTGCAACCATATGGAAGAAGGTGCTCTGGTCAGATGAGACCAAAATGGAACTTTTTGGCCAAAATGCAAAACGCTATGTGTGGCGGAAAACTAACACTGCACATCACTCTGAACACACCATCCCCACTGTCAAATATGGTGGTGGCAGCATTATGCTCGGGGGGTGCATCTCTTCAGCAGGGACAGGGAAGCTGGTCAGAGTTGATGGGAAGATGGATGGAGCCAAATACAGGGCAAACTTGGAAGAAAACCTCTTGGAGACTGCAAAAGACTTGAGACTGGGGCAGGAGTTCACCTTCCAGCAGGACAATGACCCTAAACATAAAGCCAGGGCAACAATGGAATGGTTTAAAACAAAACATATCTATGTGTTAGAATGGCCCAGTCAAAGTCCAGATCTAAATCCAATCGATAATCTGTGGCAAGATCTGAAAACTGCTGTTCACAAATGCTATCTATCTAATCTGACGGAGCTGGAGCTGTTTGGCAAAGAAGAATGGGCAAGGATTTCAGTCTCTAGATGTGCAAAGCTGGTAGAGACATACCCTAAAAGACTGGCAGCTGTAATTGCAGCAAAAGGTGGTTCTACAAAGTATTGACTCACTGGGCCGAATAATTACGCACACCCCACTTTGCAGTTATTTATTTGTAAAAAATGTTTGGAATGATGTATGCTTTTCAATCCACTTCTCACATGTACACCACTTTGTATTGGTCTTTCATGTGGAATTCCAATAAAATTGATGCATGTTTGTGGCAGTAATGTGACAAAATGTGGAAAACTTCAAGGGGGTCGAATACTTTTGCAACCCACTGTATATTATATTATATACTGTGTGTGTGTGTGGGGGGGGGGGGGACCACTAGACCACCAGGAACATGAGGGTGGGGGAACACTACGCTGCCAGAGATAATTGCATGGGCATAAAGGCGATCACTAGACCACCAGAGACAGGAATATAGGTATGTGGGCACCACAAAAAAACTACCAGGGGCATCGATGTAGGTATAGGAATGGGGGGGCTACTAGAGCACCAGGGGCAGGTGTAAAGGCATGGGGGGGGAGTAGAACCTCAAAGACCAGGTACAATTGAATGGGCATAAGGATACAATTTGAAATCAAGAAAATAAGATTTTGTGTAAGATGGAACATCATAGGCATCGCTATGAGGCAAGGCCATGTAATACAATGCATTTTGTTTGGGATTTGTACTCCACATAATTGTATATGGTTTTAGTTTTGTAATTGGGAAGTTTTTTGTACAATTTTCTAAATGCCATGACAACTTAGCACACTTGAAATTAACTCACACATTAACACACACCTGGCCATGGGACAGCTAATAAGACAATTGTCCTATTACTTTACTCAAGTCCCCCTTAATAAGTGGGAGACACATTTGCAAACTGTTGTTATTCCTACACCATTTACCTGATTTAGATGTAAATACCCTCAGAGTAAAGCTGACAGCCTGCAGTTAAAACACATGGGCCCCTATGCAATTCACTTTTTCACCACAGTTTTCTCCTAGGTAATATTTTCAGAACTTGTCATAAAATGAACTTTAAGTCACCAGCAAGCAAGAAAATACTAAGAATAAATTTGATAGCACTTTTTCACCAACTTTTGGGTACTTTTTCAATATTAAAAAGCTAAAAAGTTAGTTTAAAGAGAAGATGAAAATTATCTCCTAGGAGATAACTCAGGTGAAAAAGTGAATTGCATATGGGCCATAGTGTTTGTGTCATTTCAAATCCAATATGGTTGTGTATACAGCCAGAAATATTATGGACCCGACTGTATTCCTGGCTACCTGTTCTGGCAGCACCTATTCCTGGCTACCTATACTGGCTGCACCTATTCCTGGCTATCTATACTGCGTGCACCGATTACTGGCTACTAATACTGGGGGCACTTATAGCTTACTAGCTATACTGCAGGCACCTATACCTGGATAATGAAGTAAAATTACTAGTTTATAACAAAATGGCCACCTGTAAGCTATATTGCACACTTCCTTTATAGCATACATTATTCTTAGAAATACCAGGTTCTCTTGTTCGCAGTTTCACACATTCTCATAACATAGGAATGCAGCTGTGGGATTTTGGGTTGTTATCTTGCAGATAAGAGACACAGTGTTTCCCACAAGTTACAACCTTGAGTTACACAGATCTACTGTCCACTGAACTGTCCATGAGCTTACCTACTTAGATATTCATAAATATTCATGTATTCATTTATGAATATTGTATCATCCAATAAGTTAGTTAGCTCCTATGTTAGGAACCCAATCGGGGTTTTAGGTAGGCGGAATAATCAGAATCTGTAATCCATTTCAAAGCGTATATCTGTCTGTTCCAAGTTTTTCCAGACCAGACATTATTCTGTCTCCTGTAAAGTAAATAAACTTCTACTATACTTCCAAGAGACTGATCTGTGATATTTCACTACAATACCATATGGGAAGGGGGGGGTGGAGCTTTGCAAATATAGCACTGGAGATTTGGGTGCATAGTAATTACGGGTATAGCGGCGCTCAGTGAGTAATTTGGGCGCCATCATAAGACAGAGCACAAATTACTATAAAAACACTGTAATTTGGCTGCCAGCAATAGCTGGAAGCTGAGTTACATCTTTCCCCACTACCCACAGTGACCTGGAGAGGGAATAGTATTTAACGCCGCCAGGAGTTTTGCAGGAGCAGGGGGATTCGTTTTACCCTGTGCCCAAATCTCCCGACGGCTTAATCATATGTATACTGAGTGAGTGGGGCACATCTGGCTACCATACTGGGGTGGGAACATTATTTAATTTAAAGGGGAGGCCCAGGTCCAAATAATTTTGTAATACTGTATATCGTGATACCATCATACCATGGTATTTTTTAGACTGTTATCATACTGTGAATATTAATACTGTTGCAACCTTACATTGGAGGTTTACCACCTCAATGACTAACCTGTGTCTCCAACCTATTACCCTCTAGATTGTAAGCTTACAAGGGCAGGGACTTCCTCCTAGCAATTCTTACTCTGCTACCAGTACTGGTGCTGTCTCAAACCCCACATCAACTATATATGTATTTGTATTGCTGGATGTGCTTGTACAAAGTTTTAAACATCTCATGTGTTTATGCTCTCCCCTATTTGTATTATACTATGTACAGCACTATAGAAGACACACTTTATAAATAAATAATAATAAAAGGAAAAAATAAGGCAGCCACCAGATCACTCTCACTACAGGTGTACTTTAAGCCCAGTTTCACCCCTGTATGATGCGACTCTCCCACTGCAGTTCACAGGTTGAACTAGATGGACTTATGTCTTTTTTCAACCCAAGTAACTGTGTAAGAGAGGTCGCCGCAGTAGAAACACACCGCACCAAAGCCACTTTCCTACTACCCTGTGGCAGACAGCACCAACAGGTTAATATGCATAGCGCCCCCTCACTCAGTGACATACTCCCTGCTGGATGGGAAGTACGTCGCATGCACGCCACGTCACACTGCGCTTGTCATTTAGGCCTGGGCCACACTAGCTCCGGGTGCGGGACGCATCCGCGGTCCGGGCTCCGATTTTCAAAACCCGGAACGCAAACGGATCCGTGCTGCCTTTTTTGCAGCACACGTTTTGGATCCGCTTGCGTTTTTTGTTTTTTTTTTTGCTAGAGGGGGTAGCAGCCAGGACGGGGGGCCACATCCCCCCCCCCTTGCTCACCTGGGTGCCCCCCGTCCCCGCTCCCCCTCCAGCTCGCATATAATGTAATAATTTGTACCTAATGAAGTTCGGCGAGCCGGGCACTTCCGCCCACACCGCTCGCCGTCACTTCCTGCAATGTCGCCCTCTGTATTTCAGTGGGCGGCATCGCAGGAAGTGACGGCGAGCGGTGTGGGCGGAAGTGCCCGGCTCGCCGAACTTCATTAGGTACAAATTATTACATTATATGCGAGCTGGAGGGGGAGCGGGGAGGGGGGCACCCAGGTGAGCAAGGGGGGGGTGGATGTGACCCCCCCTGGCCGCCGCTTTGCCCGCAGCCCCCCGTCCTGGCTGCTACCCCCTTCAGCATGGCGGCCCCCTCCTTCACCATGGGACACTGGAAACTGATCCGTTTCCAGTGTCCCAAAATGTCAGTGAAGAGGGAGGCCCGTTTCCCCATTGATTTTCACTACCCGTACGTGTATACGGGTCCGTGAAAAATGCTGCAAGTCCGGACTCAGCGTTCCGGGTTTAAAAACGTATTCCGCGGATCGCACGCGGATACGTTTTTAACTTGAGTGTGTGCTGTTCCTATTTTTAACATTGGTATCCGTGGCTACGTTTTTCGTCCGGGACAAAAAACGTAGCTACGGATACGTTTTTAAATTAAGTGTGAACTAGCCCTTACACTTCTTTCTTCACCACAGACTTGCATTACTGCATAATCCATGCGGTAGGCATGGTTCATGTGGTAATGCACTCTTCACTTCACATTGGAATTGCACTGATTTAAGTACTTCTGTCACACCACGTCACATCGCACTATGTTTGAAAATCTCCATTAACTTTAAATGACTTAGCAGCCACAGGTTTACCGCAACGCCACAGGGTAAAAACGCCTTAAAGGTTAATTGGCAAAGCCTTGAAAGGATTTTTTTACATTCCCCTGTATCAACTGGGATATGTGAGGGTACACAAAAAATGTACCGTATATAACTTTTATTTTTTATTTTTTCCTAGTTGAACTTGATGAATGGATGCCTTTTTTTTTCAACCAAACTATAGAAGTGGGACATAGTGACATTCTGAGGGGAAAAAAAAGAAGTTGGAACAAACTTACTGTGAAAACACGCAGATAACATCACCTTCAGTCAGTTCATAGGGTAATCCTCCTAAAAAGAAGCACATACAGTTCACACAAAAAGAGTTTTGCAGCTTAAAGTGAACCCAAGGTGAAAATAAACTGATGAGATAAACAATTGTATATATCCTCCTACCAGTGGGGTAGCTAAGAAGCCGTGGCCAACAACCCCCGCCCCCAAGCATGCTACAGATAACAATTGATACAACAAACCAAAAACAAGCAAGGACAACCACAGTGTTAAAGGTGCAAGAAGGGGATGTTAAACTGTGTGTAAAGCTTTGCTCAAATCTAAAATCAAAATTGCTGACGGCAGAGATTTTCGATTTTATGCACTTTTTTTTCTCCTCCCTGCGCTAAGCTGCATGCTGTGATTTTGTATACAGCACTTTTCAAATCGCTTTTGCAGAGCGATTTGTTTTTTCACTTCCTGACGCAAGGAAAATAATAAATACAATTATTTATTCTTCAAGGGCAACTGTAGTGAAATTTATATGGAGGTGTGATGATTTGCTCAGCTGCCTGTGCAGGCAGGCAGCTTTTTGACCATTGTGTAGGTTTGCATGCTGCAGGACTCTGGAAAGAAGAGCTTCTGTCAGTTTTGCAGTTTGTGGTTGCTGAGGAATTTGCATACGTTGTCATGCAAATTGCCTGGCCACATTCATTGGAGGCGTGTACTATAAGTACTATGTGTTTCCCACAATGCTTGGCTGTTCATAAGGAGTCTTCCTGTGAAACACTCTGGAGAGTGTCAGCCATGCTCTTTGTTTGAAGATCAGCTTGGAGTAATTCCTGGAAAACTGCACTAGGCAGGTTTCCTTAGTGCAGTTAGGATTGCTTATCTGTTTGTTTGTTCTGTTGCTGTTGTCCTGTCCCAGCGGTGGTCGACAGGAGATGGTTCTGATCTCTGTTCTTGGAGTATAGCTGGTGCAGCGGTTGCTACCAGCTATCTCTTCTGTTCTGTCTCCTTGGATCGCGCTAGCCACTTTTCGCTAGCGCTGTGGATCCTTCTGTTCTGTCTCCTGGGATCGCGCTGGCCACTTTTCGCTAGCGCTTTGGATCCTTCTGTTCTGTCTCTTGGGATCGCGCTAGCCACTTTCCGCTAGTGCTGTGGATCCTTCTGTTCTGCTACTCTGTACCTGGATCGCGCTAGCCACTTTCGCTAGTGCTGTGGACCCTATCTCTCGCTTGTCCCTGTTTTCATGTGTCTGTCTTGTCTGCTACGAACGCTTGCTGGAGGCTCGGTGAGGTAACAGTTAAGCAAGCGCTCGCGTCCTCTGTTACATGTTTGTCTTGGTAAGTTAGGTGTGCTTGTCTCTATTGTGCTTATCACGTGGAGACCGCGCACGAACACGTGCACTGTTGCGAATGAGTGCGGTGTTCGCGTTCAGTTAGCGTTTGTTATTTTCCTTGTTATTCTCATTGTATTATTTGCTGTGCCTTTGCTAACCTCGTATTCTGTTCTGATCTGCCTTGTGTCACTTCTGGCGATCGCACCTCTCGCGATCGCGTTCCTATTTCATATCTGCTGTTGTGTGTGCACTGTCGCAGGGTGGCGACTAGGTTGGCGCACACACATACAACCTGTCCCTTTGCTCGTTCTCATTCGCAATCGCCTCTCTTGCGATTGCGTTCTGTGCTTCGTACAATTCCTGTCTGGCATTTGTGGAGGTACAGAGGATTGGTTCCTCTGCACTCCCCAGCGCCATCTGCCGACAGGAATTTCCCTCTACGGGTGCGTAGCACCTTTTGCTGGGTGCCTGCAAATATACGCTTGTGGAGGATTTCCACCGTATCAGCGCACGCGTTGTGCGCTGATCACGGAGAAAGTTCCACAATCGTTACAGGAGGCTGCCATATTTATATCCTTCTAAACAATACCAGTTACCTGGCAGCCCTGAAGGGCTATTTGGATTCAGTAGTGTCTGAATAACACCTGAAACAAGCGTGCAGCTAATGTTGTCAGATCTGACAATAATGTCAGAAACACCTGATCTGCTGCATGCTTTCTCAGGGTCTATGACTAAAAATATTAGATGCAGAGGATCAACAGGATAGCCAGGCAACTAGTAATGCTTAAAAGGAAGTAAATATGGCAGCCACCATATACCCATGACTACAGTTGTCCTTTAAAAGCGCTGGGGAAATCGCTTTTTCAAACGCTTTGCAATTTCCCTATACCTTCCATTGAGCAAAAATGCTCAGAAAAATGGTACAGGCAGCGTTTTGCTGAGCTAATCGGAAACACAACGCTCAGATGTGAACACTCTCATAGGGAATCATTGCACAAGCTTTTTAGGGCCATTTTCAAAATAGTTGGTGCTTGAAAAAAAGCAAAAATGCCCTAGGTGTGACCGAGCCCTTAATGATCACTATTCAAATCAACTATAGAAGTGAATATTACCAGCACAGGACCAATAAAGAGCTAATACTGTGTTTGAGGGGTGGGCCCCTCTGGCCTCTCTAGCCCAAGGGACCTGATGCAGTTGCTACCTCTGCACTCCCTATTGCTACGCCACTGCTGCCTACTCCTAAAAAGGACTTTTTTTTTTTTAGATATCCCATTGTTTTATTTTATATTTAAACATTTACAAAGTAGATTGTATGTTCTGTTGTCTCTGCTCAATGGCAGCCAATTAAGCGTCCCTAAATGAAAATACATGAACTATTGACCTTTTCCTGCTCTCAGAAGTATTCTGCCAGGAAAACTTTTATGGCTATAATTAGCTTATCAGTGAGGTTTACTATATTCCCGACAAGTTACCGACACTTCCATGTCTAAGTAAGTAAAATAGCCTGGTTATTAATATGTTTTGCACTGTACAAACACATGTTTATCTCATCATGTCACCTCAGGTACACTTTAAAGAAGAACTTTAACTAAGGATCACATTCCATTCTAATCAGTAGCGGATACCCCCTTTCCCACAAGAAATCTTTATCTTTTCTTGAACATATCATCAGGGGGTCTGTAAGGCTGATATTCTGGTGCATTCCCTCCTACAGTATGATGTAATGACCAAGGTCCTGCCAATTTGTTGTCAGTGAACTTTATTGAATTGTGAGAAATAACGGCTTTTTTGAACCGCCAAGCTAGCAATATCTCTCCCTTTAGTGATAAAACCACCATTTGCCATTCTTTTAAACATGTCATGTGTCCCGCGCCAGTATATCTACGCCCATTGAGGCTTAAAGAGACTCCGTAACAAAAACTGCATCCTGTTTTTTATCATCCTACATGTTCCAAAAGCTAGTCTAATGTGTTCTGGCTAACTGCAGCACTTTCTACTATGACAGTCTCTGTAATAAATCAATGTATCTTTCCCCTGTCAGACTTGTCGGCCTGTGTCTGGAAGGCTGCCAAGTTCTTCAGTGTTGTGGTTCTGCTATGAACTCACCCTTTCTGGCCCCTCTATGCACACTGCCTGTGTGTTATTTAGGATTAGAGCAGCTTCTCTCTTCTCTCTTATCTTTTACAAGCTGGATAAATCATCCTCTGAGCTGGCTGGGCTTTCACATACTGAGGAATTACAAACAAGGGCAAAGCTGTTTGCAAGAAGAAAAGAGCAGCCTGAAACTTCAGTGCATGGGGGAAAGAAACACACAAATGATCTCTTGAGATTCAAAAGGAATGCTGTATACAGCCTGCTTATGTATGGATGTATTTTCTATGTGTGGACATACTGTACATCAACCTACTTCCTGTTTTGGTGGCCATTTTGTTTGTTTACAAACAAACTTTTTAAAACTGTTTTTAACCACTTTTAATGCGGCGAGGAGCGGCGAAATTGTGACAGAGGGTAATAGGAGATGTCCCCTAACGCACTGGTATGTTTACTTTTGAGCGATTTTAACAATACAGATTCTCTTTAATCTTATCTGCAGGGCGTAGATATATAAACCTCGCCATGATCACCTGCATTCTCGTTGCCACCAGTTATGATAGTGATCCGTGAATGGGAACATATTTTCCAATTCACCGATCACAATGCCTGTGATCAATGATCAACAGCATAAGTGAGATGCTGGTGTCATTGATAAAGTTAAAATAAAACTACACACACACAGCACTTCCTGTGTACTGTTCACAGTACATAGGAATAAAGTGGGGAGACAGTTGTTGGCCAAAATGTAAAAAGACACCTACATACATTAAATTAAATAAATCGCATATCAACCCCTTACTTCCCCACTCTTCCATAGTTACCAATATAAAACACTTGTATAAAATAGGGACATTTAAAAAAAAAGAGTTTACATACCATATTTTTCACCTTATAAGATGCACAAATTTTTGCCCCCTAAATTTTGCATACGTGTTTTCGGGTTTGTGGTCTTGTACGTGTTTACGCGATCGCAGCGTGGAATTGCATCAAAAAGGGACTTTTTGTTGCATCTTATAAGGCTAAAAATACACTAAATAAATACCTTAGGGACTCAACTTTATGAATATGTATGTCATGAGGGTATATTACTATTATTTTTGCAATTAAGGGCTTGTAATTAGTGTTAGAGTGTAAACGAAAAAAACTGAAAAAATAGAGATTTTGAAGGGACTACGAGCTCTACTACAAAGAATAAATTTCACTTATCTTGGGCCTCCTCCAGCCCACCGTAGGCGGCGAGGTCCCACGGCGTCATCCTGGCTCCTCTCCATGTGCGTCCGCTGGCCCTCCGTTACCGGTGACACACGGGCTGGGTGTCGGGCCGGCTCTTCCTGGTTAATGACGCACGCATCATCACGCCGGCCAGCGTGACAGGTCCGCGCATGCGGTCAGAGTCCCTTTAAACGTTGTAATAAGCAGGACAAATGGGCAAATAAAATGTGTGGGTTTTATCCACAGTAGCATATTTTATTTTAAAACTGAAATGGCTGAAAACTGAGAATTTTTTTTTTTTATTTCTTTCTTAACCCTCCTGGCGGTATAAAAAAAATCTGCCAGGAGGGAGCGCAGCAGTTTTTTTAAAAAAATTTTTTTTCCTATATCATGTAGCGAGCCCAGGGCTCGCTACATGATAGCCGCTGCTCAGCGGCATCCCCCCGCCCTCTTCGATCGCCTTCGGCGATCTCCGATCAGGAAATCCCGTTCAAAGAACGGGATTTCCTGGAGGGCTTCCCCCGTCGCCATGGCACTGATTGGCCAGGCAGCACACGGGGTCTGGGGGGGGGGCGTGCGGCGCGACGGATAGTGGCGATCGTGCGCGGGGCGGCGGCGATCAGTGTGCTGGCGCAGCTAGCAAAGTGCTAGCTGCGTCCAGCAAAAAAAAAAAATTAAACAAATCGGCCCAGCAGGGCCTGAGCGGCACCCTCAGGCGGCTTACCCCGAACTACGTTCGGGGTTAACGCCAAGGAGGTTAAAGGGGTGCTATGGCGAATTACTGTTTAAATTAATGCAGCATAAAATTAAGCCATCATGCAAAAGAAGCTGCAATAAAAAAGCTTTAGTTTCTGAAAAATAAACAGAGCTGCTTGCTCAATCACTTTAGCTTTCAGTAGCCCGTCATATGCATGTTATGCGTCGGACTAAACAGACCAGTACATTAATCACAGGGGAACATTTGATATGACTGTTTATTTTTTTCAGATCTCACCTCCCTGTCACCTGGTTGTTTTTAGTTTGTCCGCACTCACGAGCCAGCCGAGCAGCCCGCTATAAACAGTTGTAAAGCTGCGCTTCATCACAGCGTATACTGAAGCCATGAAGGACCCCTGCGATCTGTCAGGCAATAAATCAGCCACCTTATCTCGGCTATCTATCTGCCCCTCTCCCCCTGTGTTGTTAGCAAACTTGCGTAGTATCTGCTGTACAGATCAAAGGTGGCAGATCTGTATATTGTACAGCACTAGTGCCTTATGGCCCATACTCACGGGCAACTTTTTGGGCCTGTCGCCAGCACACGTGAGCGTGTGGGCGACAGGCCGGCGACAGCTCCTCGCCAGGTCCCTCCGCGTACACACGCGGAAGAGGGACCAGCGGCGCGACGGAAGCTGTCGCCGACGTTCCTCCTCCCCCCGCCGGAAGCTCCATATTCCTCAATGGAGGTTGCTGTCGCTAGTCCGCGTACTCACGCGGACTAGCGACAGTTGCGGCGGAGTTGCGGCGGCAACTGTCACCAGGCGATTGAGCAGTTCAATCGCCTGGCAACATCAGCGACGAGCGACAGTTCGGGGTGCGCGCCCGTGCAACGGCGCATACTCACGGGCGACATGTCGCCGCAACACGTGCGCGCCGCATGTTGCGGCGACAATTGTAGCCCGTGAGTATGGGCCATCAATGTAATAGAAACAACGTAGACTGTCTATTAGGAAAAAGTAATTGTAGAAGTCTTGAAAAACATATGTAGGGGGCGTGGCTTGACGCCGTAAGGAGATGGCTGCCTGAACCAGAGCTCCCGCGCAGAACCCGTCTAAACCTGCATCTCTAAGCTTCGTTTTGGCCCCCAACTGATATGAGAAGCACCAGAAGCTCCCAAAGCACCCTCACAGACCTGAAACTCCCTCTATCACAACAAGGGAGAACCGTTCCGGAGATCTTCAGAACCCAGAGACACGCTACCCAGCCGGCCAAGATGGCGCCGGGGAAAGAGAAGGACACTAAAGCCGCTTCTTCTTCCTCCTCCCCTCCTTCAGAATCCTCTCCTCCTCACAGCTCAAAGGTGGGTGAACGACCTTCTACCCTTGCTGACATACGGGCGATGGCAGAGGATATTAAAACCTCGCTGCATGCCGCCATTGCAGGAGTACGCGCTGAGGTGGCCGCCATAGGGGGTCGCATGAGCACAGTAGAAGCCGCGGGCACTAAAAGAGATGTACAGATCTCCGTGCTCCACCAGACTGCGGTCTCACATAATACTCTGCTAGCAGCCCACTCTACACATCTCGAAGACCTCGATAACAGGGGTAGAAGAAACAACATCAGGGTGAGAGGAGTGCCGGAATCAGTGGCGGCAGAGAACACTAAAAAAAACACTGTCGGCCATCTTTAATGACCTGCTTGAAAGGCCTCCTGAAACTGAGATAAACTTTGTCAGAGCCCACACAGCCCTGAAACCTCGTAATATAGACTCAGAGAAACCAAGAGACATTATCTGCTGCCTGGAGTCCTTCCCTCTTAGAGAGGAAATTATGCTGGCCTCCAGAAACCAGGAGGAGATTCTGTTTAACGATCACCCTATTAATTTATTCCAGGACCTGTCTCCTATCACTCTGTCGAAAAGGCGTTCTCTACAACCGCTGCTGAAAGCCTTGAAAGATAAAGGCCTAACCTATCGCTGGAGATTCCCGTTTGCGTTGTCAGTTTTTACCAATGGCAAGATGTTCTTACTTCGCAACTCGGCTGAGCTTGGGGACTTCTGTGCAGATCTAGGCCTACCTACTCTAAAGATCCCTTCATGGGAGGGCATTTGCCTGATTCCGGGACTGGATTCTATCACCACCGCCCAGAGCTACAGCTCCGAGATGATACAATCCAAAGCAGGCCAGGACGAGGATCCCAGGCCCGAACAAACCCAAGCCAGGGAGCAGAGTCAGGACCAATCTGACGAGGACTAAACTGTATCAAACCAGCATGGGCTTTCGCCCTGCACAATCCCTTTGCAGTCTCATATCTCTCACCTGGGTTGGTATTAGGTATTAACCTAGGTTTGCTCTCTGCAAAAAGTTTTGATAATGACTCTTTTGGTTAACACTCAGCACTTTCACAGTTCCCCATCTTACCCAGGTCTGTGTGGGACGTTCCTTACCTGTACTTAAATACTTGCTCAATATGGTATCTGTTAGATTTATTGCCGGTAACTCAGTAATATGTTTAGCTAACTTTAGAAATTATACTCGGCTATTAATGTGGCAACTGCAGCTGGGATGTACAGGTTGTGGTACCTTTGCATTACTATTACCGGGGCCTAACGATTACCTCCACTTTCTTTGTTTAAATAGACGGGTTATATGGTTAAATTGCTGTTTGTCGATTTATAGACTGTCAAGTATCACCCTCCCGCCCAGTGTGTATTGATTGCACACTGACCTCTTGATCTCCCACTGAAGTCCAGGAGCGACCCCCCAAGTTGTTCCTGAGCGGGTTAACTTTTAGTTTTACTATTTCTGCCAGTAAAATATTCAAATCCTCCCATGTGCCAGACGATCTTTGCTCTTCTCATATTTCCTCTTCTTCTCTATATTCTTCTTAGTCTCTACTCTCCCAGAACATATCCAGTCGGCCCCCACTGGACCCTGTCTGACACTCCTAGACCTCTACCAGACATGGCAAGGCAAGCACACAACGAAAACCACAACTCAGGGTGGGAATACCTGAAACTTGCTTCCATTAACGTAAATGGGATCAACACACCTGAAAAAAGGACGGTGGTGTTTGACCATCTAAAAAAAGAAAAAAGTAGATGTTGCTCTCCTTCAGGAGACCCATTTGAGAACACAACATATTCCTAAAAAATTTCATGCTGCCTTCCCTATAGCATTCCACTCCACCTCTCCTACCACCAAAACTAAAGGAGTTTCCATCCTCATTCACAAACGTATCCCGTTCGTGATGCAGGATGTCAGACAGGATCCGGAGGGTAGATATCTATTTGTCAAGGGCATGATTGGAGAAAGACAGTTCACTTTCGTGGCATTATATGCCCCTAACCAACACCAACCCACATTTATGAAGTCAGTGCTTTCAGGACTTTTAACCTTCTATGGAGGCATTTTGATCCTGGGTGGAGACTTGAATGTCCCACTCAACCCCCTTCTAGACTGCTCTAATGGCTCATCCTCCATCTCCTATAGAGCCTTAAATGCAATCAAGACCAGCTTACAGGGGCTGACTCTTCAGGACACGTGGCGGATCTCACATCCAACGGAGAAAGATTTTACCTTCTTCTCCCCTTTACATAATAAACATACCAGAATTGACTACCTTTTTCTGTCTCAGAGAGACCTACCAATGCTATCTGACGCCTCCATTGGCACAAAAATTATCTCAGACCATGCTCCAGTATTTCTCTATCTCCGCTTCCCCAACAAAACATCCAAGACTTGGTGCTGGAGGCTGAACCCAAACCTGCTCTCTGATAGCGGTAGAAAAGAAACAATCTCTAATATACTTTCTGATTACTTGTCTATAAACTCGGGTCCTGAGGTGTCAGCCCTCACGGTTTGGGAGGCCCATAAGGCCGTGGTGAGGGGGAACCTAATTAGACTAGGCGCAAAGCTAAAAAGGGAAAGGGAGGAGGGTATCCTTCAATTAACATCTGAGGTAACGAGACTAGAGTCCTTGCACAAAAGGTCACTAGCTGTTCAGACCCTCGACGAACTGAACTCTGCTAGGATTAAACTCCACTATCTATTGTTCTCCAAAGCTAGGAGAAAGTTAATGAATGGTAGACGCATATTTTACGAATCCGGCAATAAATCAGGAAAATACCTGGCGAGAGCCTTGAGAAAGCAACAGATATCCTCCCAAATTCCATCAGTGATCAACAAACAACAGCGCAAGCTGGTAAGATCTGATGAGATAGTCGAAGAGTTTCGTTTATACAATTCTCTATATAACTTACGCGGTAAGGAACCAGATCCAATCCAACAAACCAGAAGGCAAAACTTAATCTCAGAGTTTCTTGCT
This sequence comes from Hyperolius riggenbachi, assembly GCF_040937935.1. Classification (NCBI taxonomy): domain Eukaryota; kingdom Metazoa; phylum Chordata; class Amphibia; order Anura; family Hyperoliidae; genus Hyperolius; species Hyperolius riggenbachi. The sequence goes on along the minus strand of NC_090653.1, from coordinate 193,428,344 downwards.
AAATACTCCAAGCCTTTAGAACTAACAAATTCAGACAGAGAAGATCTAGAAGCGCCACTATCAACTGATGAATTCCTGACTGCAGTTAAAGCCCTCAAACCAGGGAAGGCACCTGGGCCGGATGGGTTCACTTCCCAATACTATAAATCCTTTAGTAGCATCCTTGCCCCTGCTTTTGTTGCAGCTTTTAACACGCTCTCGCCAGGTATCATCCGTCCAGACAATTTCTGGAAGCTCATATTGCCGTGATTCCCAAAGAAGGTAAAGACATTAAAAACTGCTCTAATTATCGCCCGATCTCACTCTTAAATCTAGACGCCAAGCTCTTAGCAAAGATCTTGGCGAATAGACTACTACCACACATTCCTAAACATATTAACCTGGACCAAGCGGGCTTTGTCCCAGGTCGAGAATCTAAAGATAATGTCATGAGGACAATAGATGTCATTTCACATGCTAAAAAATCAGTCAAAGGAACCCTCATATTGTCCACAGACGCAGAGAAGGCCTTTGACAGGGTGGCATGGGACTATATTCATGCCACCCTGTCACGCCTCAACATCGGATCGGCAATGGAGGGCTGGATTGGACTTTTGTATTCAAACCCCTCGGCTAGAGTGAAGGCAAGTGGGGTGCTATCCGCTCCACTCACGATTACCAACGGCACTAGACAGGGGTGCCCCCTCTCTCCTCTGATTTACATACTCACCCTGGAGCCCTTCCTGAATGCAATCAGAGAGGATAAGACAATTAATGGGTTGTGGATTGGTAATACTTACCATGTTGTAGCAGCTTTTGCTGATGACTTACTTTTCTATCTTAAAGACCCGCTTATCTCCCTGCCTCATTTGATCAAGAGATTTGAAGAATTTGGAGCAATATCCAACTTACGCATAAATTTTAACAAATCCCAAGCCCTCAATGTATCCTTGGATACTGGGACAGTTCAAAAATGCCGCTCCTCATTTGCCTTCCTCTGGGCCGAGAAATCATTGAGATATTTGGGGATAGAGATTACAAATGACCCCCACAAACTATTTGAAGCAAATTTTACACGGATTGGAGAGGTTCTTAAGGCAGATCTTCTGTCCTGGGGCCAGAAGCCTCATCTGTCTTGGTTCGGCAGGATGGCATCAGTCAAGATGAATATATTACCCCGATTCTTATACATCAGCCAGTGTCTACCAATTACGCTTCCCGCTTCCTTTCTGCGTACGCTACAAACCCACATTGATAGATTTATCTGGGCCCACAAACCACCCCGCATTAGACGCACTACCTTGTCTCTCCCTAAAGACTCAGGGGGAATGAGTACTCCAGATCTGTTCAAGTACCATCTCGCTTCCATACTGTCAAGAGTAGTGGAGTGGGCAAACGCTAAGACCCCCAAAAAATGGGTTCTCATTGAACAGGAAACTGCTAACAGCTCGGCCCTCACTCTGGGGTGGGCCGACACCCCGAGCCAGATGGTTAAATCCTGGTACAATCCTCTGCTCTCTACTTCAATTAAAAGCATGCGGAAATATCTTCCAGCACTCGGGTTGTCGGCCTTCCCTAGCAAACCCCACTCCTAGACAACCCTAATTTTTTATCAGCAGCTGACATACCATTCTTACAGAAATGGCCAAAAGACAGCTGCCCGAGGGTTCTAGATTTCATAGTGAACGGACAGGTGAAAAATATGGCTGAAATGCAAACCCTTAGGGCAGATAAAAAACTTACCTTTTGGCAGTTTTTCCATATTCGCTCATACATTAATTCCCTAAAAGGTAGGTTTGATTGGTCAAAAGCCTTAACACCCTTTGAGAACTTGATCTTATCCCCAGCCCCACATGATCATCTGATCTCACAAATATACCAAATTTTGCTGATGTCATCCTGTCCTGAGCGGTTGAGCTTCCAAGGGAAGTGGGAGAGGGACCTAGGCCTAACCTTTAGCAAGGAACAATGGCAAAATATCCTTACCTTCAACCACAAAGGATCCTTAAACGTCTCAATACAGGAGACGGGATACAAGATTCTGACCAGGTGGTACAGGACCCCCAGTCTCCTGCACAGGATCTTTCCATCTGTTTCAGATTTGTGCTGGAGATGTGGAAACCGAAATGCAGATATACTCCATGTGTTTTGGTCCTGCCCTTCCCTGGTCAACTTTTGGAAATCCGTCCATAGATTAACAGAAAAGGTCACTTGCTCGACCCTGGTTTTTAGCCCAAGTTTCTTTCTATTGCATGATACATCTACCACAGTCAAAAGCTACAAAAAATCCCTGACGATACACCTGGTAAATGCAGCTAGAGCCCTCATCCCTTTACACTGGAAGTCCCAAAACCCTCCATCAATTAAAGGGATACTGTAGGGGGGTCAGGGGAAAATGAGTTGAACTTACCCGGGGCTTCTAACGGTCCCCCGCAGACATCCTGTGTTGGCGCAGCCACTCACCAATGCTCCGGCCCCGCCTCCGGTTCACTTCTGGAATTTCAGACTTTAAAGTCTGAAAACCACTGCGCCTGCGTTGCCGTGTCCTCGATCCCGCTGATGTCATCAAGAGCGCACAGCGCAGGCCCAGTATGGTCTGTGTCTGTGCAGTACACTCCTGGTGACATCAGCAGGAGCGAGGACACGGGCGTGCAGGCGCAGTGGTTTTCTGACTTTAAAGTCAGAAATTCCAGAAGTGAACTGGAGGCGTGGCCGGAGCATCGGTGAGTGGCTGTGCCAACACAGGATGTCTGCGGGGGACCATTAGACGCCCCGGGTAAGTTCAGCTCATTTTCCCCCGACCCCCTACAGTATCCCTTTAAAGCATGGTTACAGAAGGTTAATAAAACTGAGATCATGGAAAGATTGATCCTCCTCTCAACAGACCGGTCAGACCAATATGCTATTACTTGGTCTGTGTGGACAGAGTTTCAATACTCAGATGAATACAAGGAGCTGATAGCTTAAAGACTCTCTACTTTCTCCTGGCACTGTCTCTCACCTCTCCCCCTCTCTTTCTTTTCTCTCCTCTTCCCTCTCTACTTCTTACTCCCTATTTGGTGTGATGGCACATGGGAGATATGTATATGTATGTATATATGCATAGACAAGTAGAATACCACATACTATTTTATCGCTTTCAACATAACAAGGCTTTTTGATATACTCTAAGTCCGGTCATGGCTCCAATATGAGCTGAAATTTTGATGGCATAATGTTCCACTGGCACCTCTCTGCCCTTCTGCCTTGTTGTAATAGACTATGAGTATATTTGAGTGTTAAGCCTTACTCTATTTTGTATATTTTACCCTTTTAGATATTTTATGCATTGTTCTAAATGTCTGTATATTAGCTTGGTTTTGCTAATAAAATTTAATAGTGAAAAAAAAAAAACATATGTAATGAGTATGTATATACACACACACACACACACACACATATATATATATGTGTGTGTGTATATACATACTCATTACATATGTTTTTCAAGACTTCTACAATTACTTTTTCCTAATAGACAGTCTACGTTGTTTCTATTACATTAAGGCACTAGTGCTGTACAATATACAGATCTGCCACCTTTGATCTGTGCAGAAGATACTACACAAGTTTGCTAACAACACAGGGGGAGGGGGGGGCAGACAGATAGCAGAGATAAGGTGGCTGATTAATTGCCTGACAGATCGCAGGGGTCCTTCATGGCTTCAGTATACGCTGTGATGAAGCGCAGCTTTACAACTGTTTATAGCAGGCTGCTCAGCTGGCTCGTGAGTGCGGACAAACTAAAAACAACCAGGTGACAGGGAGGTGAGATCTGAAAAAAATAAACAGTCATACCAGATGTTCCCCTGTGATTAATGTACTGGTCTGTTTAGTCCAACGGATAACATGCAAATGACGGGCTACTGAAAGCTAAAGTGATTGAGCAAGCAGCTCTGTTTATTTTTCTGAAACTAAAGCTTTTTTATTGCAGCTTCTTTTGCATGATGGCTTAATTTTATGCTGCATTAATTTAAACAGTAATTCGCCATAGTGCCCCTTTAATAGTCCCGTTAAAAAGCATATGGAAAAAACTAAATAATTCTTAGGAAAAAAGTACCCCCTAAAGAAAGCCTAATTGGTGGTGAAAAATCAAGATATAGATAATTTTGGTGTTATAAGCAGTAATAAAGTTATTAGCGAATGAAAGGGAGATGAATGAGAGGAGGGCTGAAATATGAAAATTGCTCTGGTCCATAACAACACCTGCAGTAGTCAAGTGGTCAAAGTGGACCCAAATTAAAAATACAAGATTTCAGAAATAAAATCTATTTTTTAAATTATAATAATAAATAGTAGCCTTTTTTTAGCTGTATGATGACAAATATAAAATATTTTATATTTATTGGAGGAACCCCTCCCTTCCTTTCAAATTGCCGGGATATTTCCGGCAAACTGGTGGAGTAGATGGTGTCTGGCAATGGAGGAATTGCTAATGGCTGCCCCCAGTATAACCCTAGCTATGAAAAGAGAAGGGTGAAAAGCATGCACTGAAATGCTCATAGGCTTGAAGGAGTGTTTATTTATCTTTGTATGTGTCAGAGTGGAACAACTAAATATTTTTAATTAAAAAAATGTTTGGTTTGGGTCCGCTTTAAGAGATTACCTCAAAAAGTCCATTGTCAAACATGGAAACAACAGAAAAGGGTTCTCAACTATACCTGGAATGTATATTTAACCACTTCAATTTCTGGGGGTTTTACCCCTTAAAGAGTAACTGTCAGGCTGCAGAAGCTAATTTAAACCTCTATTCTCCTGTGTTAAACAGTTTAGAAGGAAGCCCAAAAGCAATTAGTGAAGATAAAAATCTCAGTTACCTTTGATGTGTGCTTATCAGCAAGGCTGTTATTCTTAAGAAGACGCAAGCCGCATACCATACTGCAAAGCATTCTGGGGCTCTCCCCTCGGCTGCTAATGAGACGTTACAGCAGCTTGTAATCGCGTAGCACTGATAAATCTCGGGCAGAGTACACTGCAGGAGTCAGCTATTGTTCCTAGCCACATGGCTCATTAATATTCACTGCACACTGTGTTATTTAGAACCAGCTTATCTGTGATCAGGATGCAGGCAGGACATGACGACACATTTGACAGAAAAACATGGAGCCTGCCATGAGCTGTCAGGAGCATCTATCTCTGCATATACTATATACAAATTCTGTGAAATCCAAACGTGGACAGTGAAATGCATATGTAATGTAAGTACAGCCAATCTTTAGCTACTGATATATGTGTTTATTTTCTCTGAGACCTTATACCTAACAGCTCCTCTTTAAAGCAATGCCAAGGTGACATGATGAGATAGGCATGTGTATGTACAGTGCCAAGTAAACAAAAAACTATGCTGTGTTCCTTTTTTTCTCTCTCTGTGCCCGTACACATCAAGAATGCAAGTGATATATATTTTTCACAGTGCCAACATCCCAATGTATACTGAATACTGCATTTTAGTTAATAAAAAATAACTTCTACATGAAAGGCCACTCTACATTTAAAATGCAGCAATTACCCTCACATATAATGCAGCAATTACCCCAACAAATGAAAAGCAGCAATTAATGTACATTTAAAATGCATCAATTACCTCACATATGAAATGAAGCAATTATCCAACATTTAAAATGCATCAATCACCCTTAAAATGAAATGCTGCAATTACCCCACGGACCTGTAACTAAAAAAAAGTTCTCCTGGGGGTACTCATCGTGGGTGGGGGAAGCCTTCGGATCTGATTGTCTGATCGAGGCTTCCCCTATCCTCCTATGTCCTACGGCGGTTTCGCTGTGCCTCTCCGAATAGCGGGGATGTAAATAATCACCTTCCCGGTTCCAGCGCAGGCGCAGTATTGGCTCTTCGCTTGGAGATAGGTGTAAACAGCCGATCGTGGTCGGTCGGCTCTACTGCACAGGCGCAAGTCTCCGGCGCCTGTGTAATAGAGTGGACCCGACGGAGATCGGCTATTTCCGCCTATCTCCGTGCTGAGAGCCGTAACAGCGCCCCTGCTGGAGCCAGGGAAGGTAAATAAATCAGCGCTTGTCGGAGGAGGTATACGGGACGCTTTGGGGAGCCAGCGCTGGACTGCCTGCAGCTACAGGGAGGGGGAAGCCTCATTGGGGCCCTAAGGCTTCCCCCTCCAGAGGTGAGTACCCCTCAGGGGATTTTTTTTTTTGTTACAGAGTCTCTTTAATGCATCGAGCACCTCACATATGAAATGCAGCCATTACCCCACCCTGGCAGCCAGTTCCTCCCCTTATAAATGCCACCGTGGCTTAACCACTTGGGGATTTCAGGAGGTAGGTAGCTGGGTGGGAGGATAGGTAGAGAAGTCGAGTAGCTGCAGCTGGTGAGGAGGAAGTGTAGGTAGGGATGATAGGTAGGGGGCATGGCTAGTGCACATGGCATGAGGATAGCTCTCCCCCTTACTCTCCCGGTCCGAACATAATCTGCCTGCTTCCCCTACGCTGCAGGCACCCAGGCGATACACAAGTGCTACCTCTAGCTCCGTCACCTCGGTGGCATACTGGAGACACGCGGCCATAATGAAATAAGGCCCCAATAAGACGGAGGGGCCGGCGGACAAACTGGCGAGATTCGCCCATGTCAGCGGCCAAGATGGCACTGCCAGCGACCACGTGGCTGCTGAAGAGGAGGCACAAAAGGAGTCGGGCACAGAATCTGTAAGCAACTTCAAGGCTGGTAAGCCGCCCAGAGAAATAAAAAATAAAAGTCTGGAGGGAGGAAGGGAGATGAGCAGCCCAAAGCACAGCTCAGTGACACAGGACGTTAAGCCTACCAGATCAGAGCTAATGGAAGCTCTAAAGGTGGCCACACACGATACAATAAAATGATCTGATTTTACAGTAATTTGATAAAAACGATCGTATCTCTCGAAAAAATCGAAAGCTTTTTTTTCATTCGACTGAAAAATCTGATCGGATTTCCCGTTTTTTTCGATTTAAATCGATCCAGAATGCCAGATATTTCTCTTCAATTTCTACTAAAGATTGTATCTTTCTACTAAAGATTGTATGGTGTGTGTTGGATTGCTAATTTATTAATATACACACCCTAGCAATTTTCTCTGAGTTTCCAATCATTTTCATCATAATTGAGGAAAAAATTGAACATAGGTGTGTGGTACATTGGTCAGATTTTTGAAATGTTACAATCAGTCAGAAAAATTGATTGCAATTCTTAAATTGAACAGATATTTAAAAAATTGTATGGTGTGTGGCCACCTTAAAGGGACACTTAAGTAAAAAAAAAAAATGAGTTTTACTCACCTAGGGCGTCCAATAGCCCCCTGCAGCTGTCCGGTGCCCTCGCCGTCTCCCTCCGATCCTCCTTGCCCCGCCGGCAGCCACTTCCTATTTCGGTGACAGGAGCTGACAGGCTGGGGACGCGAGTGATTCTTCGCATTCCCAGACACATTAGCACCCTCTGTGCTGCTATATGGTATATGATATATGCTATAGCAGCATAGATGGCGCTATTGTGGCCAGGAACGCGAAGAATCACTCGCGTCCCCAGCCTGTCAGCTCCTGTCACCGAAACAGGAAGTGGCTGCCGGCGCGGCCAGCAGGATCGGAGGGAGACGGCGAGGGCACCGGACAGCTGCAGGGGGCTATTGGAAGCCCCAGGTGAGTAAAACTCATTTTTTTTTGTTTGACTTAAGTGTCCCTTTAAAAGAGATGCAAGTGTCAATGAGCACTCAATAAGATGCCATTCAAACTGATCTATCCTTTGTGAAACATCTCTCTACACAGAGACAAAACTGCCAGTGGGGCATCTGGAGGATGACATGCAGCCTCTATAGGCTAAAGTTACAAGTGTATAAAAAGTGTTAGAAACTCACTCCTCTGAGCTGATTGATTTAGTAAACAGATCCAGGCGTTCAAATTTATGGTTTATCGGGGTTCCCTGAAAAGTCTAAGGATACTCAACTCAAAGTATTCCAGGAAGCGTAGGTTAAAGACTCCTTGCCTGATCTCCAGGTGTTACAGGCTTTCTGTATAGAGCGGGCGCACAGAGTCCTCGGCGGCACCCTCAAGGCCTGGTGCTTCTCCAAGACCCATAGTAGCCAAGTTATTGAACTACCGAGACATGATTAAAATAATGTGAGCTGCTAAAAAGGCCCCAGACCTAACAATAGGGTGAAAGTCTCCCTATTTCAGGATTACTCTGCAGAACTGCAGAAGCAGAGGGACACTGTTCTGCACTTGAAGCAATCTCTGTGGAATCATCAACTCCCATACAGTATGCTTTATCAAGCTAAGTTGCAAGTGTAATTTCAGGTCCACTTCTTTACAGACACTGGGTGATGCAGTCCAATGGCTTGAGTCTGAGGGCTTGGAAGTGCTGATCCCAGCAGGCCATGACAGGACAGAATACCTGTTCGGCACCCAGTAGTAGGCATTTATGATAATTTTCCAGTCCGGCCACCAGAAGTGAGAGAAAGCCAGCTCCTTCCTGCTGCCCCCTCCTCCCCCTTCCCTCCATAGTGATAATTTTGGGATGGGTTATAGAGGGGGCCGGACTGGAAGATTATCAGAAAAACCTACTACCGGACGTCTAACAGGTATATTCTCTTCCCATCTTCCAGACCGGCCCCAAGAAGTGAGAGATCACAGAGACATTTGTGTTACTCACAGTTTTAGGGTGGGACGACTGCTTGCAGGACCCTTCGACCAAAGGACACGTCCTTATTTGATAGCAGGTTGATCCTGTAGTGTTTTATAAACGTTGAGGCATTTGACCATGTTGCTGTTCTGCATATCTGTTCTAAAGACGCTCCAGCTCTTTCTGCCCAGGATGTCGACATTGCTCTTGTGCCATGGGCTTTAACTTCAACTAGATACTTGTTTTCCTACTGCTTTATAACAAAACTCTATGGTCTGTTTTAACCATCTAAATATCGATGATTTTGCTGCATACTGTTTTATCCTTTGTCCTGAGAATAGTATAAGTAAATTATTTGACTTTCTCCATTCTTTAGTTCTGTTGAGGTATGTCAGTACCACTCGCCTTACATCAAGAGAGTGGAAACCTTTTTCAGTCTCTGTTTTAGGATTAGCACAAAATGATTGGGGTATCACTTCCTGGCTCCCGTGGAATTTCGAGTTTACTTTCGGGATATAGGCTTGATCTGGTTTAAAAATGACTGTCAGATAGAATTGTCATGTAGGGATCTTTTATAGACAAGGCATGTAAATCTCCTACTCGTTTTGAAGTTGTCAAAACTAGTAAAAAAATTTCCAAGTGAGGAACTTAAGCTCCACTTGATCTATCGGTTCAAAAGGATGTTTCTGCAGCTGCCGTAGTACTAGAGGTAAGTCCTAGGAAGGAGATGTACAGTGGTGTGCAAAAGTATTCAACCAGCTTGAAGTTTTCCACGTTTTGTCATATTTCTGCCACAAACATGATTCAATTTTATTGGAATTCCATGTGAAAGACCAATACAAAGTGGTTTACACGTGAGAAGTGGAACAAAAATCATACAGGATTCCAAACATTTAAAAAAACAAACTGCAAAGTGGGGTGTGCGTAATTATTCAGCCCCGAGTCAATACTTTGTAGAACCACCTTTTGCTGCAATTACAGCTGCCAGTCTTTTAGGGTATGTCTCTACCAGCTTTGCACATCTAGAGACTGAATTCCTTGCCAATCCTTCTTTGCAAAACAGCTCCAGCTCAGTCAGATTAGATGGAAAGCTTTTGTGAACAGCAGTTTTCAGATCTTGCCACAGATTCTTGATTGGATTTAGATCTGGACTTTGACTGGGCCATTCTAACACATGGATAGGTTTTGTTTTAAACCATTCCATTGTTGCCCTAGCTTTATGTTTAGGGTCGTTGTCCTGCTGGAAGCTGAACCTCCGCCCCAGTCTCAGGTCTTTTAAAGACTCCAAGAGGTTTTCTTCCAAGATTGCCCTGTATTTGGCTCCATCCATCTTCCCATCAACTCTGACCAGCTTCCCTGTCCCTGCTGAAGAGAAGCACCCCCAGAGCCTGATGCTGCCACCACCATATGCCACCACCATATTTGACAGTGGGGATGGTGTGTTCAGATTGATGTGCAGTGTTAGTTTTGCATTTTGACCAAAAAGTTCCATTTTGGTCTCATCTGACCAGAGCACCTTCTTCCACGTTTGCTGTGTCCCCCAAATGGCTTGTGGCAAACTGCTAACGGGACTTCCTATGCTTTTCTGTTAACAATGGCTTTCTTCTTGCCATTCTTCCATAAATGCCAACTTTGTGCAGTGCACGACTAATAGTTTTCCTATGGACACATTCCCCCACCTGAGCTGTAGATCTCTGCAGCTAGTCCAGAGTCACCATGGGCCTCTTGACTGCATTTCTTATCAGCGCTCTCCTTATTTGGCCTGTGAGTTTAGGTGGACAGCCTTGTCTTGGTAGGTTTATACTTCTGCCATACTCCTTCCATTTCTGAATGATCGCTTGAACAGCGCTCCGTGGGATGTTCAAGGCTTTGGAAATCTTTTTGTAGCCTAAGCCTGCTTTGAATTTCTCAATAACTTTATCATTGACCTGTCTGGTGTGTTCTTTGGACTTCAATATTCTCTTAGACAACCTCTGAAGCCGTCACAGAGCAGCTGTATTTGTACTGACATTAGATTACACACAGGTGCACTCTATTTAGTCATTAGCACTCATCAGGCAATGTCTATGGGCAACTGACTGCACTCAGACCAAAGGGGGCTGAATAATTACGCACACCCCACTTTGCAGTTATTTATTTGTAAAAAAAATGTTTGGAATCCTATATGATTTTCATTCGACTTCTCACGTGTACACCACTTTGTATTGGTCTTTCACGTGGAATTCCAATAAAATTGATTCAGGTTTGTGGCAGTAATATGACAAAATGTGGAAAACTTCAAGGGGGCCGAATACTTTTTCAAACCACTGTATGTACCTGTATGGGACTAGCCCTAGAAACTGCTTTAATAAAAGCCTTTACATATTGTTCTTTAGCAAGCTGTCTATCCAAGAACACAGACAAAGCTGCTATCAGCACTTTAATTGTACTAATGGACAACCCCAAATCTATACCATCCTGTAAAAAAATCCAGTATAACTGGTACTTGCCCACTTTTCTACAATTTAGTTGAAAATTTTCTGACAAAGTTCCCACTCTGCTTCTATGACTGGTCTGCGACTCAATCTGTCCGCCAGTTGATTTTAAGAGCCTTTTATGTGTAAAGCTGTCAGGGATAAAATATGTTTCTCTGCCCACTGGAAAATCCCACAATAATGCCAACTAGTGATTTGTGTACTGGGAACGCCCTAGTCTTAGGAGACTGTAGGCCCTTGTAAATTTCATCCTGAATAGAACCTCTGGCGTAGTTTCAGGAATTTGTTCACTTTTATAAATTGCTTTTAATAACTCAGCAGTTTCTTCTGCACTAAAGAGAAACCTTGTAGCTTTACTCTCTTTTGCCGTTTGGTCTGAGTCCTGATCCGACAAATTTTCTTCTGCTCCTGTTCTGGAGCCTTCAGAAAATGTCTCCTCTGTTTCATGTATAACATTACTCACAGAGGTTTCAGGGATTTGGTCATTAGAACAGGATTACGACCCTTGTTTGTAATATATAGTTCCTCTTAGAATCTGAAAAGTGGACTGCATTTCTGTCCTAAAGGATTCTAAAAAATCCTTTACAATCTTAGTAGAGCTATCTGTTTCAGCCCAAGTTAAACATTTGTGGCAATCGGGCTTTTTCCAATCAGACGGTAGCTTAGCATTACAGCTATTGCACCTGATCAATTTGGATTTATGCTTCAAATAAACTTGTTTCTCCGGAGGATCATTCTGTGAACAGTTTCTAGGAAAATCAAGTTAAATTTGTGTCCCTGTTAACCATAGCTTTAAACAAGTTACATGCAAACACTAATAGTTTTATATTACCTGTGTAAGCGATATTGCAGCCATCTGCTGTAATGTTTAACCCGAGCCACTTCGTTTTGCAGGCTCCACAGAAGGCTCTCCATCCTCCCTGTAAGCTAACTCCTAATGAGGCCAACTGAACTTTATTTGCGCCTCCGACCAAGCCCCCTCCCCACTCGAGTGAGCATCACCATATTGGTTAATGGCATACTGCCCAACTTTGTTGCACTTACCGCTAGCTTGCCGTTGCAGACAACGGTATGGCTTGTGGGAAGGATACCAATGCGTCCACTACCTCTCTCTACGTCGGATATCGCATTTCCGTATGCACATCAGGAGTTACCGGCTATCTCACCCCTCTGCGCCTGACGTCACCGATGGCGTAAATATAAGTACGAATCTCCGCCTGCGCTACTTCTGGAACGCCAAGTCGGCACGCCGAGAGACAGCCCACCTAGAAACAATGGCAGCCGCTGCAGCCCCTCAGCCGCCCAGCTCCAATCCACTGACCAAGGTAAACCCCCATCAGCCATAAGCAAACCACAGGTACATCACCCTGTAACCTGCCACTGTATCCATGCGGCCAGTGAGATTTCTGCCAAGTCTCAAGGGAATCCTCACAACAGCACAGGATCCCTGGACTTAATCTGTAAAGAGAAAGCCTGTGCACCTGACAGTTAGGAAACAGTGAACAGTGCTGGGAATAAGGGAGGTGCACCTATATACTCTACAGGGCCGTGCAGAGGGTCCTTAAAGAGGAACTCCAGCCTAAACAAACATACTGTCATTAAGTTACATTAGTTATGTTAATTAAAATAGATAGGCGTCACGGAACAGCCATGAGAAACGCGGGCGAATTGGAAGAATCTGCGCAGTCCAATTTATGATCGCTCTCTGGCTAAATTTGTGCAGCCATTGCAGTAATCAGAAACCGACATCACTGGTTTTTCTTTTTTTTAATAAAGACAGTCCTTTCCCTCCTTCCCCCCACAAAGGCATGAGCCTGCTGCAGCTGTCCCCGGCATCAAGCTGTGCTGATGGCCCATCCATCAGATGAAGCTGATAAGCAGGATGGCAGAACCAATTTAGTTAGGAAAAGTTAGACACTCTGGCTACAATCCTAGCAGGGGAGCTGACACGTAGCTTGCTGCCCCCAAACTTCAAAGGAGCCTTCGCCTGGGAATGATCTGCTGTAAATCCCAGATGTATATCATATTCCATAAACTGCTATGTGTGTCATATTTTCTGTATTGCCAGGCTGGCAGACCCTCCAAACTAACAGAGCATGATGGGCTCTGGCTGGCGCTGGTTCTGAGGAAGTTTCAGAACATTCTGAGGTAAAGACTTCCAGTTAGGCAGTTCGAAAGTGCCCTGATGATACCACAGGGGTCCCACCCCTAATGTTATGTTAATGAAAATGTTAGTAAATCTGCCCTGACCTGTACGGCTCTGTGAGATAGAGCCCATATATGGTTAGATATGATTTCTGGTCCCCAGGACAAGGGGAGCACTCATCTCATATTCTAAGGGGGTGTGTGGCTCCCCGCCCTCACTCCCTCCTACTGGATCAGGGGCATAAGAATGGCAGAGGAGCCAAACTCAGTGTCCTCCTCCACCTTGAAACACCATCTTGATCACATCTGTGCCAGCTTGAGGATATGCTGGCATCCACCTGGTCTGAACTCTGAACTTTGAACTGAAACAAAAGGAACTCTACGAGTTTTTCCCACAACAGGACATCTTTCCATGAAACTAAGTATTTTTTCTCCCTTTCTTTTATTTTTCATACTGGCTATTAATGTTTCAATAATTGTTGATTTTAATAATTGTCTGTATATATTAATTACTTATATTGCCCGTGAATAAAGACTATTATTATTATTATTTAGTATTTATATAGCGCCGACATCTTACGGAGCGCTGTACAGAGAATATAGTCTTGTCACTAACTGACCCTCAGTGGAGCTCACAATCTAGTCCCTACCATAGTCATTATCAAAGTCATTCACTGTTCCGCTACCCTGCTTCTCAGCCACACAAACAGAACAAGACTTCTGAAGAGACGCTACTATTGTTGATATCTAGACAGAATAGAGTGTTTAACCGTTTTATTTGCAGTCAGTCAGTCAGTAGGGTCCACTGGCCCATACCAGTGGTGGTGACAGATACCCTGAAATAGTGTGTAAGTTGTAATTACCGTACCTCACAGGCTCCCTTCTGGTCGGGCTGCTGCCCAAATTTCTGTCGGTTTATGCGCAAAGATCGCGACCAAAGCTTGCATGGTCTATGTGCTGAAACCGATTGGAAGGCAATTTGCGGTCTGACCACTACGGCTCCTGTGACAGTGTTTGGCAGTGGTTGGGATCTGTGTTGTGCTGAAAGTATCTAAGATAGCGCTAGCGATATCAAGAAACGAACTAATTCGTTGGTGTAGCTAGAATGCAATATATTTTTTTATATATACAGAGAGACTGCGTAGCCAGTACCCCTCCCCAAAAATGTTTTATTTTATTTGGCGTGGAAATGTCCGGGAACTACAAGAACATGTGCCTGGCGGACCTGCAAACTCTTTGCCAAGCGAGAGGCATTGACGTCAGCCGCAAGAAACACCAGGACTTGGTAACGGACTTGTTCCAATGGGATTCCCAGCAACTGCGGGAGCCGGATGTGTCTGCTGAGGTGGACGCCGACCCATCTGACTCCTGTCAAGGGGAACCAGAGGCTGAAGATCCTAGGCGTACAGAGGTTGAGCAACCTGCGGGCAATGCGACAACAGTTACGCAGGAGACTGTCAGTGTGAACCCCAGTCCCAGAGTTTCTGAAAGTACTCGCCCGGAACCGGCCAGTACTGGACTGTCCATTCGTGCTGATCCGCTAATGCAGCAGGCATTACAAAGGCTGATGAACACTGACCTGGACAAGTACCTGCAGTACATGGAAGCACAAGAGGAACGGGAGCGCCAATCTGCAGAGTCATGAGAGGCACGGGAGCTCCAACGACGGCATGAACTGAACATGGCAAAAGTTTACCAGGCCAGGCGGAGTTCTCCGCCCAGCCTCCCTGCTGAAGGAGCTGCACCACCTGTAAGTGCAAAATTTAAATTTGCTAATATTGAGAAAGACACAGACATTGACTTGTTTTTGCGATCTTTTGAAAAAGCATGCCGTCAGTATCGTCTGTCCCAAGACCAGTGGGCCAGACATCTGACACCTTTGCTGCGCTACAAAGCGATTGATGCTTTCGCAGAGTTACCTGCGGAGAAAGATAATGATTATGCCGCTATAAAAGACGCTATCATTACCAAATACAAGCTGACGCCAGAAGCCTATCGCAAAAAGTTCAGGGCCTGGCAGAAAAAGTCTTCTGATTCTTATCGAGATGTGGTCAGCAGCTTCCTCACCACACTCCGCCAGTGGACTCTAGGCCTCACCAAAGGGTGTTATGATGTCTTGGAGGACTTGATCGTCCTAGAACAATTTCTGAACATTTGCCCTGCTGATGTACGACAGTTTGTGCTGGAGCGCAAGCCTGCGTCAACAACTGTCGCTGCAGACCTCGCTGAAACCTTTGAAACTACGCGGGTGCCTGACACACGCAGAACTGCACCATCCAGCTGGAGGGGAGGTCAGCCCAATACTCTGGCAGACTCTCCTGCCCCTGTGAGCCGTCAGCCACAGAGGCCACTCAGCGCAGCTGCTGCGCCCAGGCCTGCAGCACCTGAGGGGGTCACCTGTCACTACTGCCACAAGACGGGACACATGAAGTTCATCTGTCCGGAGCGGAGGCAGACCACCCCAACACCTGAACCACCTGCACCTCGCCCGCGGCAGACACCACCCGCCAGTGTACCCCAACCAGGAGCAGCATCCAACATGATGTTTGCCAAGGGGGCAGGGAACTCCTCCATCACGAGCAATCACCAGCTGGTTACTGTGAATGACCAGCTCGTCACTGGTTTCCGTGACACCGGAGCAGATGTCAATCTTGTGCGTGCACACCTTGTCCCCACAGAGGACATCATTCCTGACAAGTACCTCACCCTCACTGGAGTGGGGGGGCACTCTTTCTCACATTCCCCAAGCTCGGGTGTCCATCGACTGGGGGGTGGGAGTTCAAGAGAAGGTTGTTGGGATCCTGGACCAACTGCCGGTCCCTGTTTTGCTGGTGACTGACTTGGGCAAGCTGGTGTCGTACTATGAACCTACACCAAGCCCTGTGGAATGCCAGGACGGAGACGGACTCTCTGCCCACACCCAGGTACTTTGCACCCAGGGGCAAGAACAGGGGGGAGGTGGGTTGAACGTGCCCAGTTTAAGGGTACCGGTTTCATAGTACCTGTGTCACAGGTACCTGTGTTTGATGTACAAACTGTCTGTGATGAAAATGTTCCTGTTACTGTTATGAATGTTTGTAACAATGATGTAAGTAATGCCAATATGTGCCATTCTGAAGGTATACCTGTGCTAGCTGTAACACGCAGCCGTACTGCTCAGAACCTGAGCTCAGAACAGGTGGAGGAGGTTCCGGCCTCCTCCCCCTCCTCTGACCACAGGGATGGTACCCTTCAGCCACTAACCTCATATGCCACGGGCCAGCTGGCTGAGAGTGAGAGTGCTGCATTTGTGCAAGCACTCCAGACTGACCCTAGCCTCGAGGCCCTCAGAAGACAGGTTTCTGAGCCCCTCACAGACGAGGCTAAATTCAAGGTATACTGGGAAGGTGGGAAGTTGTACAGTGAGCCTGTACACCCCACCGAAGGTGAAATGAGGATGGGTACCAAGTTGCTTGTGGTACCTAGTGCCTTCCGGGGGCATGTGCTGAAGTCCGCACATGACATTCCCCTGGCCGGGCACTTGGGGATCCACAGGACGCTTGATCGTATCCAGGGACATTTCTACTGGCCTCAAATGCGGATAGATGTGACGAACTACTGCCGCTCATGTACCATTTGCCAAAAGGTAAAAAGGGCTAGGAATCCCCGCAAAGCTCCCTTGTGTCCACTGCCAATCATAGGTGAGCCCTTTCACAGAGTGGCAGTCGACATAATTGGACCAATGCCCACTCCCAGCAGCAGTGGCAAAAGGTACATCCTGACGGTGGTGGATTACGCCACCCGCTAATCTGAGGCCATGGCACTTTCCTCCCTGAGGGCGGACAAGGTAGCCGACGCGCTGCTTAACATTTTCTCCTGAGTCGGGTTCCCTGCGGAGATGCTCTCTGATCAGGGATCCCAGTTCTTGTCCAGACTCATGGAGGCCCTGTGCAAAAAGATACAGATGACGCACATTGTCTCCAATCCCTACCACCCGCAGACTAATGGACTGTGTGAAAGGTTCAACGGGTCGCTGAAGCAAATGCTGACCACGTTTGTTGAGTCGCAAGGTTGGGACTGGGAACGATACCTGCCTCTTCTGTTTGCATACAGGGAGGTGCCGCAGGAATCTACCGTGTTCTCCCTGTTCGAGCTCCAGTATGGTAGGAATGTCTGAGGACCCCTACAATTGATGCGGGAGACGTGGGAGGGCAAAGGTGACCCCACAGATGTCTCTATAGTTGATTATGTTCTCAAGTTCAGGGACAAGATGGAGTCCCTCACGGAAATGGTAACGGAAAAACATGGCCCAGGCTCAGGCCAAACAAAAACTCTGGTATGACCGCACTGCTGGAGAGAGGTCATTCGAAGTAGGTGACAAAGTGTATGCCCTTCTTCCAGTAAGGCAGAACAAGCTGCAAGCGGCCTAGGAGGGACCCTACACTATAGTGCAACGGTTAAACCCTCTGACATATCTGGGAGGCAGGAAACAGAAAAGCTTTCATGTCAACATGCTGAAGGCCCACCATGACAGGACCAAGTATGTGCTGCCAGTGTGCAGCAGCTTAGAGCAGGGAGAGGTAGACCCCTGTTAGACCTGCTGGCTGACATACGAGGTGTGGACAGTGACCTAAGCGTCAACCCACAACTCTCCTCGTCCCAGCATGAGCAGTTGCAGGAGGTGCTGGGTCCGTACCAGCACACCTTCTCTGGTGTCCCGGGGCGGACCAGCCTGGCAGTGCATAGGGTAGATACGGGCACCCATCCCCCATCAGGAAATCCGCTTACCGCGTCTCCCCAGAGGTGCAAGCGGACATGCAGAAAGAGGTGAGGGAGATGCTGGAGCTAGGGGTTGTTCAAAAGTCCTGTAGTGCCTGGGCAGCCCCTGTTGTCCTGGTCCCCAAGAAGGACCAGACAACTCGGTTCTGCGTGGACTACAGGAAGTTGAACGCCATCATCACTACAGACGCCAACCCTATGCCTCGCATCGGTGAGTCGTTGGATACGCTGGCGTCTGCCAGGTACCTATCAATCATGGATCTGAGCCGGGGGTACTGGCAGATACCAAACGCGGGCGAATTGGAAGGATCTGCGCAGTCCAATTTCTGATCGCTCTCTGGCTAAATTTGTGCAGCCATTGCAGTAATCAAAAACCGACATCTTTGGTTTTTCTTTTTTTAATAAAGACAGTCCTTTCCCTCCTTCCCCCACAAAGACAGGAGCCTGCTGCAGCTGTCCCCGGCATCAAGCTGTGCTGATGGCCCATCCGTCAGATGAAGCTGATAAGTTGGGAAAAGTTAGACACTCTGGCTACAATCCTTGCAGGGGAGCGGACACGTAGCTTGCTGCCCCCAAACTTCAAAGGAGCCTTTGCCTGGGAATGACCTGCTGTAAATCCCAGATGTATATCATATTCCATAAACTGCTATGTGTCATATTTTCTGTATTGCCAGGCTGGCAGACCCTCCAAACTAACAGAGCATGATGGGCCCTGGCTGGCGCTGGTTCTGAGGAAGTTTCAGAACATTCTGAGGTAAAGACTGCCAGTTAGGCAGTTCGAAAGTGCCCTGATGATACCACAGAGGTCCCACCCCTAATGTTTGGTATCAGGCTGCTGGGTAAATCGAGACAGACCTGAAAATGTTAGTAAATCTGCCCTGACCTGTACGGCTCTATGAGATAGAGCCCATATATGGTTAGATATGATTTCTGGTCCCCAGGACAAGGGGAGGACTCATCTCATATTCTAAGGGGGTGTGCGGCTCCCCGCCCTCACTCCCTCCTACTGGATCAGGGGCATAAGAATGGCAGAGGAGCCAAACTCAGTGTCCTCCTCCACCTTGAAACACCATCTTGATCACATCTGTGCCAGCTTGAGGATATGCTGGCATCCACCTGGTCTGAACTCTGAAATTTGAACTGAAACAAAAGGAACTCTATGAGTTTTTCCCACAACAGGACATCTTTCCATGAAACTAAGTAATTTTTCTCCCTTTCTTTTATTTTTCATACTGGCTATTAATGTTTCAATAATTGTTGATTTTAATAATTGTCTGTATATATTAATTACTTATATTGCCCGTGAACAAAGACTTTATCAAAGTCATTCACTGTTCCGCTACCCTGCTTCTCAGCCGCACAAACTGAACCAGACTTCTGAAGAGACGCTACTATTGTTGATATCTAGACAGAATAGAGTGTTTAATCATTTTATTTGCAGTCAGTCAGTCAGTAGGGTCCACTGGCCCATACCAGTGGTGGTGGCAGATACCCTGAAATAGTGTTTAAGTTGTAATTACCGTACCTCACAGGCTCCCTTCTGGTTGGGCTGCTGCCCAAATTTCTGTCGGTTTCTGCGCAAAGATCTTGACTAAAGCTTGCATGGTCTGTGTGCTGAAACCGATTGGAAGGCAATTTGCGGTCTGACCACTAGGGCTCCTGTGACAATAGGTAATATAATCTCTTACCGACTGTTTTAAAATAACAGGCAAATGTTTGATTTCATGATGGCAGCCATCTTTTTGGTTAAAAGGAGGTGACAGGGAGCATGAGACACAGTTCCAACTGTCCTGTGTCCTGATCACCTCTCCCAGTTGCTAGGCAACGTGAACAACAACATAGGAAATCCCATCATACTCTGCACAGCATCGGGGGGAAAAAGCCCAGGCTTTTTTTCTTTGATGGGTGGAGCTTAGATAAAAACGCAGCTAAAAATGATGCTTTGGTAAGAAAAACTAAGTTCTGATGCTGTGAAACTGTTAAAGAAACACCAAGCCTTTTCAGTTCTGCTGAGTAGATTTTTAGTCCAGAGGTTCACTTTATAGAGAAATCGTGCCCAAGAATTGAACTTCATCCCAATCAGTAGCTGATACCCCCTTTTACATGAGAAATCTATTCCTTTTTCCCAAACGGATCATCAGGGGGCTCTGTATGGCTGAGACTCTGAGGACTCCTGACAGTTTCCGGTCTGTGAACCTTGTTGCATTGTGGGAAATAGCTGTTTACAGCTGTTTCCAACTGTCAAAACAGCAAGCAACAGCTACATCACCTGCCAGCAGTAAAAATGTCACCATGTGATAAATGTCAGAATGCAAATCAGGGATTTAAAAGATTTTACAATAGGCAAACACTGACTAAATCATTTATACATAATTATTGTAAAAATTAAGCACTTTTTTTATTACATTATATTCACTGGAGTTCCTTTTTAAGTGTGGGGTGCTCAAATATAAAAAGGGGCCTTGCAACGCCCCTCTCCCCGCACGCCCTACCCCTCCTCGTTTCTGGCTAGATGGTATTGGTTGTCATGTGGGTGCTGAATGCAGATGCTGGGTGCCATGTGGGTTCTGGGTGTAAGTACAGAGTGTCATGTGGGTTCTGGCTATGGGTGGGTATTGAGTGTCATGCGGGTGCGGATTGCAAGTACTTAGTGCTATGTGAGATTTGGGTGCATGTACTGGATGTCATGTGGGTGCTGGATGCAGGTACTGGGTGCGAATACTTGGCTCCATGCCTGTACTGGGTGCTGGCTATGGGTGGACTTTGGGCGTCACATGGGTTTTGAATGCAGATACAGATGGGTGCGGGTACTGGTTAAGTGGGTGCTTGGTGCCGATAGCTGGGGCCATATGGAGGCTGTGTGCAGGTGTGAGTACTAGGTGCAATGTCAGGCCTGGGTGCAGGTACTTGAGGTCATGTGAGCATGAGTACTGGGTGCCAGCTATGGGGGAGGAAGGGGTGGATGTTGGGAGAATAGAGGTCATTGTGGGTGCTGTAGAAAGGGCAGGCATTGGGGGTGCTGTGGGAGGGAGAGGTCAGTTTAGGTGCTGGAGGAGGTCACTATGGGTGCTGCTGGGTACAGAAATGGTGCTGCTGGGGGAGGGAAAAGTCAATGTAGGTGCTGGCGGAGGGAGGGGTCAGTTTGGGTGCTGGGGGAGGCAGGATCATTGCTGTGCTAATGCTGGGGAGGGAGAGGTCAGCATGGGTCCTAGGAGGAGGGAGAAGTCCCTGTGGGTGCAAGGTTGAGGGAGAGGTCACTGTGGATGCTGGAGGAGGGAGAGGTCACTGCTGTCAGAGACACTATTTTACCTGCTCCCACACAGCTGTGGGGATGGTTACACTAGGATTCCTGTATGGCACCTCTTTACTCCAAAGTGTCTAGATGGGGAGGATCTTCCTGCAGGTGTGGGCGGGGCTTCCCACGGGAAGGGGCAGAACGTATTATCGGAGGCAGAGCTTCGTTTTACAGCCAAAGGGGCCTTTTTATGGGAATTTAGGGGGGGGGGGGGGCTTGGGCACCCCTCCCCCCCCACGTACCTGATACTGTAGGTGTGGGAAGTTAAACAAATGTTTGGGTCTGTGTTTCCCAAACAGAAAGGAGCTGGTGTTTTCTCATCACATGACGTGGAAGAGGACAGAAGCCTCTACCACTGGCTGCTACGGAAGATTGGGTATCTAAAAACCCTCCATCACCCACCCGCCCGCTGCACCCTCCCATCACCCCCCCCCCCCCCACCAGTCGTTAGATTCGCATCGGCACGTGCCCCCATCCCCCATGGAACGGTCTGTTTCTTCACTAGTGTGAAGAAACGTTTTGTTTCCCATTGCCCCAATGCTGCTGCATTTTTTATCCGGATCCATTCCACTAAGCAGAACGGTCTGGAAAATTAGGGCCTGCAGCAATTTTTAGTTCCGGGAATCAGAACGTACGTATGCATCAGAGATGGAGCTACCTGCATTATCCCTGCCTTGTTAACTATTTTGTAAATATGACTGACCAACTCTGGTATACTCCATTCAATCATCCTGTTTCTGTGAGCATTTACTATAGTATCTAAGGGTTTATTGATATTACCACAGGCTATTATGCAGTCGCTATGATTCCTAATTTAGGACAGATTAATATGCAGCAGAGATCAATGACATAGTTATGTTTTTTATCTCTGTTGCTTATATCAATGATTCTTTGGAACAGGTCTCTATATGCCTGTTCAGTAAGCCAGCACCTATTCAGTAAGGAGTTTCTTGGGCAAGTCTCCTTAACACTGCTACTGCCTACTGAGTGCGCTCTAGTGGCTGCCTCGCAAGCGCTTTGAGTCCGACAGGAGAAAGGCGCTATACAAATACTGCTATTATTATTATTGTTATTATAATATGAATGCTGTCATAATGTAGCTCTGCAAAGTTGCTGCTTGTTCAATTTGTGATAGTATCTAATGCAAGGTTACCTTATGTCTATTTTTGCAAAATTCACTTGTTTACATGCCTGTTTTTCCACTGTAGGTTATTCGGTGTGATTTTGTTTTTCTACGCCTGTTGTAACGCAGTTTTTTTAAATGACATTATGTTTTTGTTTTGTTTGTTTTTTTCTTTTAGTAACATTTAATTTAAGTGCTGAAAGTATTTGAACTTGATCACTAGATGAGGATGTGACAAAATATTTGTGCATTTATACACAGTAAAACCTTGGATTGAGAGTAACTTGGTTTAAGAGCGCTCTGCAATGCAAGCAAACATTTTTGTGAAATTGCACTTATACAATACAATAAACATTTCTATAGCGCTTTTCTCCCATAGGACTCAAAGCGCTTAGGCTCTCTCAGATTCAGTAATTAGTAGGATGAAGTATTCACACAACAAAAGTTATATTTCTGCAAATGCCAGACTGAACAGGTGGGTTTTCAGTCTGGATTTAAACACGTCCAGGGATGGGGCTGTCCTGATCTGTTGAGGTAAGGAGTTCCAAAACGTAGGGGCAGCATGACAGAAGGCTCTGGGACCAAAAGTTTCCAAGTGGACTCTGGGTATGACTAGATTATTAGAACCTGTGGATCTGAGAATGCGGGGATTGCTACGCAGCTGTAACATATCTTTCATGTATCCAGGGCCTAGATTATTCAGGGATTTAAATGTCAGTAGGCCGATCTTGAATAGGACCCTCCATTCAAAAGGTAGCCAGTGAAGGGAATGCAGGACTGGCGTTATGTGGCAGTGACGGGGTTGGTTGGTTAGCAGTCTGGCAGCAGTATTCTGTATCAGCTGTAGGCGGTACAAGACCTTTTTTGGAAGGCCAATGTAGAGAGCATTGCAGTAGTCCAGTCGGGATGTGATGAAGGCATGGACTAAGATTGGCAGATCTTCTGGGGGTATGAGGTGCTTGATTTTTGCAATGTTCTTCAGGTGAAAATAGGATGATTTCACCACAGCAGAGATTTGAGTTCTGAAGTTTAAATCCCCATCAATTAGAACTCCCAGGCTACGCACATGATCAGAGCTGCGTAGATCCGTGCCTCCTATTCCCAGTGGTGAAGACTGCAAGTTAAGTTGTTTTGTTATCATGCTCTGCCCTCCAATCAGAAGGACTTCAGTTTTGTCTGCATTTAGTTTCAGCCAGTTGTCATTCATCCATTGCTGTAGTTCACGTAAGCAGGCGTTTATAGTTAGAGTTGGGTCTGTCACACCAGGCTTGAAGGAAAGATATAGTTGGGTGTCGTCTGCATAGCAGTGGTATGTCAGGCCATGTTTTTGGATTAGTTTTCCCAACGGTAGCATGTAAATCGTGAAAAGCAGGGGAGAGAGGATTGAGCCCTGGGGCACCCCATACTTAAGTGGTACAGGGGTGGACAGGAAGGGCCCCATAGACACTTTGTGGGTTCTGCCACTCAAGAAGGATTGAAACCACTGAAGAACTATGCCATCAATGCCGCAGTATTCCTGTAGCCTGTTTATCAAGATGTCATGGTCAACTGTGTCAAAGGCTGCAGAAAGGTCTAGCAGTATGAGGATCGAGCACTCTCCTCTGTCTCTTGCCATGAGCAGGTGGTTGCATATTTGGATGAGGGCAGTTTCAGTGATGTGGTGTTTCCTGAAGCCAGACTGGAATGGGTCATAACTGTTATTTTGTAGGATTCTGGCTTCTAGCTGGAGGTATACAGCTTTTTCAATTAGCTTGCCCAGAAAGGGGAGGTTAGAGACAGGTCTGTAGCTGGTCATTGCATCTGGGTCCAGGGAGGGTTTTTTTGAGGAGAGGCCTGATGATTGCTTCCTTCAGTAAAGCAGGAAATATCCCTGATTGTAAGGAACAACCACTTAACCACTTGATTGCACTTAAAGGGAACCAGAGATGAACGTTTCACACAAACTAAACATATCAGTTGATAGCTTGTAAAGAATAAATGCTCTACCTGATAATTTTGCCGCTCTGGTGTGCCTTTTTTAGTGTTTTTTATCCATTATTGCTCCAGGAAAAATCAAATATGGCCGCCGGCTCATATCCCTTCTCCTTCCGGGTTATATGAGTTGTTCTGGATGTGCTGTCTAGGCTATATGAGACTATGCTGCTATCTAGGCTTATGCAGCCTTTCATCTGTGTGCTTTCATTTTGGTATGATCTGCCTGTAGGAAGTGTCACTGATAATAACTGCAGTTTCATTCCTATGAGAATCTAGTGCACACAGAGCACACAGGGATCATATTACAGCCACAGGGCTTCTCTCTCAGGAGCAGCAGCCAGTTCCAGTCATCACATCTCTGAGTATGCAAAGCACAAGATCTAAGCCAGGAGGGGGAAGGCTTGGGCTTGAAAGGACTCCACAGAAGAGTGACTCAGCTATAATGATTCCAGGTCAAACCTCGACTGAATAGTCCATGGATTCTTATCACAGTTGCTAATAGACTAATTAAGCAGATAACAATGAAACTAAAAGCAGGGTAGGTGTTTACTGTCATGTTCCCACTGATAAATGTAATAAAATACATGAGGGTGCTTCATCTCTGGTTCTCTTTAACCACTGAGGGGTTTTACCCCTTGAGCACCAAAGCAGTTTTCACCTTTCAGCACTCCTTCCATTCATTCGTCTATAACTTTATTATTACTTATGGCAATTAAATTAACTATATCTTGGTTTTTTTCCCCACCAATTAGGCTTTCTTTAGCTGGGACATTATGCCAATAATTATTTTATTCTAAATGTGTTTTAATGGGAAAATAGGAAAAAATGTGGGAAAAAAAATCATTTTTCAGTTTTCGGCCATTATCGTTTTAAAATAATGCATGCTACTGTAATTAAAATCCATGAAATGTATTTGCCCATTTGTCCCAGTTATTACCAGGGCTGTGGAGTCGGAGTCGGAGTCGTGGAGTCGGAGTCGTGGAGTCGGGCAATTTTGGGTGCCTGGAGTCGGAGTCGGGAAAAAATGCACCGACTCCGACTCCGACTCCTAATGAATTTGTAACTGTAATTAAAATAGAAAATATGATAAAATGTTCTATTTCTCAGATAATAGTCATTAAAAATAATGTATATATACAGTAATAGCTGTGCTTAGTCCACAAAAATGAAATAAACCAATCAAAATTAGTTACTTGTGCTGCTTCAATAAAGCAGTCCCCGTATTTTTAAGGTCAGATATACATATCTGATTGTGACTGTATATATGATGCGTACACAGGAATCTCTTATATATACTAAATAACATCTATGCTGTAAGAATAAAGCCTGATGTGTAGCTGTGTCACTAATAGAGATGGTCAATGAGATGGAAATAATTCTGCACTGATGCTGATTTATGCAAATGTATGCACTCCCTTTGCTGATGAAATCAAATAATTTGATATGTTATTAAAATTTGGTTTGGTGACTACAAATTAAAGGGTACCTGAGACGGATGAAAAGTAAAGTTTTATACATACCTGGGGCTTCCTCCAGCCCCCTTCATGCTAATCAGTCCCTCGCTGTCCTCCACCACCCGGATCTTCTGCTATGAGTCCTGGTAATTCAGCCAGTCAGCGCAGTCCGGCCGCATGCCACTCCCACAGCCAGGAACATTCTGCACCTGCGCAATAGTGCTGCACAGGTGTAGTATGCTCCTAGCGGTGGAGTGTGTTCATGCGCACTACGCCAGACTGGCTAAAGTACCTGGACTCATAGCAGAAGATCCAGGTGGTGGAGGAGGACAATGAGGGACTGATTATCCTGAAGGCGGCTGGAGGAAGCCCCAGGTATGTATAAAACTTTAATTTCATCTGTCTCAGGTTTACTTTGTTACACAGTAGTACTATACTCTACATATGCACTCCCCACAGAGCTGCAGGGAATCCACTGAGAATGCTGTGCACATTGAACACAGAGGTGTTGTCTGTTTACAATCTCCTCATTCCCCTGCAGAGTACCTGCACATCATTCTTACATGTACCCACACTTACATTGCCTAGGGCCTGATAGATGTTCTTTGTTCCGGTTTGTACCTTTTACAAGTACTCTTACCAAGGACTAGTTTTAGTCTAAAGGGAATAAATATAGTAGTCTACATATCCTTCTCACTTCAGTTGTCTTGTAAAATTCCTAAGCGTTGGCAGTTATGAGACGAATTTCATGTTACATACTTTTAATCAACAAAATTGTAATATGCAAATTAGAGGAGTCGGAGTCGTGGAGTCGGAGTCGGTGGAATCCTAAACTGAGGAGTCGGAGTCGGAGTCGGTGGATTTTTGGACCGACTCCACAGCCCTGGTTATTACACAGTTTAAGTTATGTCCCTATCACAATGTTTGACCAATATTTTATTTGGAAATAAAGGTGCATTTTTTTCAGTTTTGCGTCCATCCCTAATTACAAGCCCATAGTTTATAAAATAACATAGTTTTATAAAACAAAAGTTCAGTCCCTTAGGTAACTATTTATTGTTTTTTTTATTGGTATTCCACAAAGGACCGGCACCACACAAGGTAAGTATAGCTCTTTAAGGTTTTATTGATGCAGACATGACTACAACAACAAACAGTTGTTTCGGCCTCCTCTGGCCTTTCTCAAGTTGTAAAGTGGTCATATAATACATCCTATGTCAAACACACATATTTATAAGACAAGATCCATCCCACAGGTGAAGCCCCTGACCAATCACAGGGCGCAAATGAAGGAGGACCTGATGGGAGACTACTGTGTCCAGAACGGACCAATGAGTACTGCATATTTTAAAATAAAACTCACCAATCAGGTAGGCAGGAGGAGACCCCGCTGTAGGCAGCCAGTGTGAGGGCAAACGGGCGCATCATAGCTTCATATCCGCTGCTTCCATACCCGGAAGCGAGTGGTATGACGTCAGTCATGTGATAAAGTCACATGTCCTGGTCGGCTCCTGGACCATGAGCCAATCCTGTGCGCCCCAACCGTCACTCAGCGCAGACACAGCCCACACATCATCACAGTAGGTGGTGCTAGAGCGGCCGTAAGCGTTGCCATAGCAGCATAAACGTAACATATACACAGACCGCAGCACTCACCATACTGCTGCGCGGTTAAAGGGGAACTCCTCTTGCTCTCCAGTTGCGTCCTGTGTAGGTCTGAAAATTAAAAACAAAACATATTAAAACCAGAAAGTATCAATACTACACTATAAATATATATAACAGAGATGCACAGTCAAGTCACCCACCATTTTAAATGCAGAATCCCGAGTCAAGCTCACGATTGAGCCCTGCCTTACCCATAGCATCCATTCGCCTAATCCAGTCCGCCTCCCTACGTAAAAGTTCTTTAATTCTATCTCCTCCTCTCCAATTTGGTGGAACCCCATCTATTGCCATCACCCTGAGCTGGGAAACACTATGCCCGCAAGATTTAAAGTGCTGAGCCACTGCCTGTCCCGCCGTGCCATTTCTAATGGCTGATTTATGCGCAGAAATCCTCATCTTGAGGCACTGTGTGGTCATACCAATGTAAATAAAGCTGCATGGACATTTAAGCAGATATACCACATAGTTGGAATCACATGTATAATGCCCCCTGATATGGTACACAGTGCCCAAGGTGGGATGTAAAAAGGTGTTACCACGTATAACACTATTGCACATATGGCAGGACAGGCAGGGGAACATCCCAGTTCTAGTCGTGTGAGGCTGAATTTGAGGTGCCGATTTGATCCGCAATTTGTCCCGTAGCGTCGGCGCACGGCAAAATGACATCATAGGTGGAAACCTAAATTCAGGCACCGTAGGGAAACCATTCCTCAACAGGTGCCAATATCGACGTACTGTTCTTGCCACTACGTCACTGCAGTCATTATACGTTGAAACGAAGGGTATACGTGGTACACCCCTCAAACGACGACCTCAAGAACGTTTTTTATTATCCAAAACTTCCATAGGATAACCTCTAGAGCGAAATTTCTCACCAAGCTCATCCTTGCAATCGGCACGTCTTTCAGGCTCACTTACAATGTGGCTGGATGGTTTACTGGTTAAGGGCTCTGCCTCTGACACAGGAGACCTGGGTTCGAATCTCGGCTCTGCCTGTTCAGTAAGCCAGTAATTCAGTAAGGAGTTCTTTGGGCAAGTCTCCCTAACACTGCTACTGCCTACTGAGTGCGCTCTAGTGGCTGCCTCGCAAGCGCTTTGAGTCCGACGGGAGAAAAGCGCTATACAAAAAAAGGTATTATTATTATTACAATCCTATCCACCCTCGAAAACTGACTGCCAGGAATCCCATCCTTCACACCACCAGGGTGGAAGCTCCCATAGTGGAGGGTGGAATTTCTGTCCGTCGGCTTCGTATATAAATCGGTGGATATAGTCCCATTGCTATAACATACTAGAACGTCAAGAAAAGGTAACTGTCCCGTGTTCCAATTTGCTGTCAATTTGATAGCCGGGCACTGCTGATGTAGTCTATCAATAAAACCGTCCAAAGTATCACATGGCCCCCTCCGTATGCAAAATACATCATCTATATATCGCCACCAGCACACAGCGTGCTGGCGAAACAGGGGGTTCAAGTAAACAAAGGTTTCCTTGTATAACCCCATGAAAAGATTTGCATAGGAGGGGGCCACATTGGAACCCATCGCAGTGCCACGTAGCTGGCCAAAGAACCGCCCCTCAAACACAACATAATTCTCTTTAAGGACAATCTCAAGAAGCTTGATCAAAAACCTGCGTTGGGGAGAAGTACAATCAGATTGTGTCATAAATTACCAGTCTACCGCCTCTACACCCCCATCATGTGGGATGGAGGTGTAGAGGCTCTCGACACCCAAAGTGACAAGTGCCACGTCCCCCTCAAGAGTTGGCAAAGCATTCAATTTATTCAAAAACATGCTCGTGTCACGTAAATAGGACTCCAGAGACTGCACCATGGGTTGGAGGAGCTTATCCAAATATTGTGCCAAAGGGACAAAGACCGATCCCACTCCCGCCACAATAGGCCGTCCAGGAGGACGTTGTAAAGTTTTATGTATTTTGGGAAGAATATATATATGTGGCGTAGTGGGATTGGTCTGCTGTAGAAACTTAAATAAAGGTTCATCAATAATGTCCCTAGCTAAAGCTTCTCTCAATACTCCCAATATGTGTCTCTGGATCCTAGATAAGGGATCACACTGTAATTCCACAAAAACACTACTATCAGACAGTTGTCTACAAATCTCCCCAACATAGTGATCACGGTCTATTACAACAACAGCTCCGCCCTTATCTGCAGGACATACAACAATATCATTATTATTCTGTAATGCCATGAGGGCAGCATTCTCAGTTCGTGACAAATTGTGTGCAACACGGAGCTTCCCATTTCTATAATCCTGCTCGATAGTTAATAAGTCCTCCGTCACCTTAGAGATATAGACATCAATAATGGCATGGCTAGGGGGCTTAAAGGTACTCGAATTGCGTAAGCCAGAGTCTTTCAAGCGTAGGCTATCACAGCCTTCATTCCCATAGTCTCTAGGGACTGAGGCTTGTGGTACAGTACCAAACAAATGTTTAAGCTTAATTGAAGAAAAAAAACGTTAAAGGTCTTGTTCCAACTTGAAAAAGGGCAAATAAGTGGGACTATAGGACAAACCATAGTTAAGCACACGTTCCTCAACATCAGATAGCACATGGGAGGAAATATTTACCACCAAGCTGGAGTCCATTATCTGCCCCTCCTGGGTCTGAGGTTCATCAGGTTCCTGGGAGGTTTGTTTTAGGGCCCTCCTCCTGTGCCTCCGGCCCCCTCGCCGCCTCCTACCCCTTAGGGGCGGGCCGGAGAATTGTCTCGAGGTAACAAGACCTTTATCGTTTTTTTCGTTCAATTAAGCTTAAACATTTTTTTGGTACTGTACCACAAGCCTCAGTCCCTAGAGACTATGGGAATGAAGGCTGTGATAGCCTACGCTTGAAAGACTCTGGCTTACGCAATTCGAGTACCTTTAAGCCCCCTAACCATGCCATTATTGATGTCTATATCTCTAAGGTGACGGAGGACTTATTAACTATCGAGCAGGATTATAGAAATGGGAAGTTCCGTGTTGCACACAATTTGTCACGAACTGAGAATGCTGCCCTCATGGCATTACAGAATAATAATGATATTGTTGTATGTCCTGCAGATAAGGGCGGAGCTGTTGTTGTAATAGACCGTGATCACTATGTTGGGGAGATTTGTAGACAACTGTCTGATAGTAGTGTTTATGTGGAATTACAGAGTGATCCCTTATCTAGGATCCAGAGACACATATTGGGAGTATTGAGAGAAGCTTTAGCTAGGGACATTATTGATGAACCTTTATTTAAGTTTCTACAGCAGACCAATCCCACTACGCCACATATATATATATATATATTCTTCCCAAAATACATAAAACTTTACAACGTCCTCCTGGACGGCCTATTGTGGCGGGAGTGGGATCGGTCTTTGTCCCTTTGGCACAATATTTGGATAAGCTCCTCCAACCCATGGTGCAGTCTCTGGAGTCCTATTTACGTGACACGAGCAGGTTTTTGAATAAATTGAATGCTTTGCCAACTCTTGAGGGGGACGTGGCACTTGTCACTTTGGATGTCGAGAGCCTCTACACCTCCATCCCACATGATGGGGGTGTAGAGGCAGTAGACTGGTACCTTATGACACAATCTTATTGTACTTCTCCCCAACGCAGGTTTTTGATCAAGCTTCTTGAGATTGTCCTTAAAGAGAATTATGTTGTGTTTGAGGGGCGGTTCTTTGGCCAGCTACGTGGCACTGCGATGGGTTCCAATGTGGTCCCCTCCTATGCAAATCTTTTCATGGGGTTACACGAGAAAACCTTTGTTTACTTGAACCCCCTGTTTCGCCAGCACGCTGTGTGCTGGTGGCGATATATAGATGATGTATTTTGCATATGGAGGGGGCCACGTGATACTTTGGACGGTTTTATTGATAGACTACATCAGCAGTGCCCGGCTATCAAATTGACAGCAAATTGGAACACGGGACAGTTACCTTTTCTTGACGTTCTAGTTTGTTATAGCAATGGGACTATATCCACCGATTTATATACGAAGCCGACAGACAGAAATTCCACCCTCCACTATGGGAGCTTCCCCCTGGTGGTGTGAAGGATGGGATTCCTGGCAGTCAGTTTTCGAGGGTGGATAGGATTGTAAGTGAGCCTGAAAGACGTGCCGATCGCAAGGATGAACTTTGTGAGAAATTTCGCTCTAGAGGTTATCCTATGGAATTTTTGGATAATAAAAAACGTTCGAGGTCGTCGTTTGAGGGGTGTACCACGTATACCCTTCGTTTCAACGTATATCTGCAGTGACGTAGTGGCAAGAACAGTACGTCGATATTGGCACCTGTTGAGGAATGGTTTCCCTACGGTGCCTGAATTTAGGTTTCCACCTATGATGTCATTTCGCCGTGCGCCGACGCTACGGGACAAATTGCGGATCAAATCGGCACCTCAAATTCAGCCTCACAAGACTAGAACTGGGATGTTCCCCTGCCTGTCCTGCCATATGTGCAATAGTGTTATACGTGGTAACACCTTTTTACATCCCACCTTGGGCACTGTGTACCATATCAGGGGGCATTATACATGTGATTCCAACTATGTGGTATATCTGCTTAAAATGTCCATGCAGCTTTATTTACATTGGTATGACCACACAGTGCCTCAAGATGAGGATTTCTGCGCATAAATCAGCCATTAGAAATGGCACGGCGGGACAGGCAGTGGCTGAGCACTTTAAATCTTGTGGGCATAGTGTTTCCCAGCTCAGGGTGATGGCAATAGATGGGGTTCCACCAAATTGGAGAGGAGGAGATAGAATTAAAGAACTTTTACGTAGGGAGGCGGGCTGGATTAGGCGAATGGATGCTATGGGTAAGGCAGGGCTCAATCGTGAGCTTGACTTGGGATTCTGCATTTAAAATGGTGGGTGACTTGACTGTGCATCTCTGTTATATATATTTATAGTGTAGTATTGATACTTCCTGGTTTTAATATGTTTTGTTTAATTTTCAGACCTACACAGGACGCAACTGGAGAGCAAGAGGAGTTCCCCTTTAACCGCGCAGCAGTATGGTGAGTGCTGCGGTCTGTGTATATGTTACGTTTATGCTGCTATGGCAACGCTTACGGCCGCTCTAGCACCACCTACTGTGATGATGCGTGGGCTGTGTCTGCGCTGAGTGACGGTTGGGGCGCACAGGATTGGCTCATGGTCCAGCAGCCGACCAGGACATGTGACTTTATCACATGACTTTGACGTCATACCGCTCGCTTCCGGGTATGGAAGCGGTGGATATGAAGCTATGATGTGCCCGTTTGCCCTCACACTAGCTGCCTACAGCGGGGTGTCCTCCTGCCTACCTGATTGGTGAGTTTTATTTTAAAATATGCAGTACTCATTGGTCCGTTCTGGACACAGTAGTCTCCCATCAGGTCCTCCTTCATTTGCGCCCTGTGATTGGTCAGGGGCTTCACCTGTGGGGTGGATCTTGTCTTATAAATATGTGTGTTTGACATAGGATGTATTATATGACCACTTTACAACTTGAGAAAGGCCAGAGGAGGCCGAAACAACTGTTTGTTGTTGTAGTCATGTCTGCATCAATAAAACCTTAAAGAGCTATACTTACCTTGTGTGGTGCCGGTCCTTCGTGGAATACCTATTACTGTGACCCCCAGGTACCGGGGTGAGGACCTGGGCACACCAGCTTTCTATCTTTGAGCCTTATTTGGAGCTCCTGGACACTTGTAGTATATGGTTTTTTTATAGTAATTTTTTTTTCTTTTTATTACAAAAAAAATAAATAAATTGGGGAGTGTGGGAGTTAATTTATAGTGTAAAAGTATGTATTTGTATATGAAAAATGTTTTGGATGTAGT
The DNA here is from genome assembly GCF_040937935.1 of Hyperolius riggenbachi. NCBI lineage: Eukaryota > Metazoa > Chordata > Amphibia > Anura > Hyperoliidae > Hyperolius > Hyperolius riggenbachi. Next base: position 193,394,976 of record NC_090653.1, on the reverse strand, counting down.
TTTGCTATTTTGCCACAAGATGGCCACAGTAATTTTTTGTTCATGCGACCTGTAAGTGTCGGAAGTACGCTTACAGGAAGCACAATGAGGCTGGGAAACTTTTTTTTGTTCACAATGATCGCACTGCTTCTCATAAAAGCAGCCGATCATTGCTGCGGGGCTGAGATCAACGAACAGGAACGGTTTTTCCCGTTCATTGATCTCCGGGCGAGTGGCCGACGGCGTACAAATGCGGGAGCGCGCACGAGCGAGCTGGAGCGCGGACAGCGGCGGGAGGTGCGTACACCTACGCTCCTGGTGGGCAAAGGGTGTAAAAAGGAGCGTAGATATACGCACGTGTGGTGGTGAAGTGGTTAAAGAGAACCTGTATAAAAAAAGCATGGGGGTACTCACCTCGGGAGGGGGAAGCCTCAGGGTCCCAATGAGGCTTCCCCCTCCGCTGTAGATGCAGGCAGTCCAGCGCTGGCTCCCCTGGAGACAAGCGCTGATTAATTTACTTTCCCTGGCTCCAGCAGGGGCGCTGTTGCGGCTTTCCTGACGGAGATAGGCGGAAATAGCTGATCTCTGTTGGGTCTGATCTACTGCGCAGGCGACTTGCGCCTGTGCAGTAGAGCAGCCCGACAGCGATCGGCTATTTCCGCCTATCTCCGAGGCGGAGAGCAGATACTGCACCTGTGTTCCAGCCGGGAAGGTGAAGATTTACATCCCCGCTGTTCGGGGACCTTTCTCGCTGCCGTCGTGGGCCCGAGAAGAAAAACGTCCCCGGGGGGTACTCATTTAAAGAAAAACGTCCCCGGGGGGTACTCACCTTGGGGAGGGGAAGCCTCCGGATCCTATTGAGGCTTCCCCTCCCCAAGGTGAGTACCCCCCGGGGACGTTTTTCTTTAAATGTAATTAATCTGAGTGTAGAGACTGTGCAAAGTCACATTTTCATAAAATCCTCAAAAGTAACAGTTATTGGATGAGTTCCTTGTTAAAGCCACACTCACAAAAAAAAAGTTGTAGTGAGCCAACAGATGGCAATGATTCTGTTAGTTATAGTGAAAGCCTTTTTACATTTTTACTTATTTTACTATAACTGTTTTTGGATTGTGGAACAAATCAACTGGGTTTCAATTCTTATGAGGAAATTTGCTTTGATATAAGAGTGATTTGGATTACAAGCATGTTTCCAGAACTAATTATGCTCACAAACCAAGATTCCACTGTACAGTATATCTAAAAGTCATGGACCTGGTAGCACTGACTACACATGTGTTACTCCTTGTTGACTAAGAAAGCATGGCTACTGAGACTCTCCGTAGTTTGGGACTGGGAGCAGGGTGGGTTTTGGGGTTGGGCAAATGGGGGAAATTTCAAGCTGTTCATCTACTCTCTGACACTAACATTATATTCCGGTGGATATCATAGTTGTGTGCTTATGCCATTCTTTCTTAAGCCTCATGCCAGTAATTAAACGTCTCTCCTGGAATATCAGGGGCTTAAATAATAAAATATAGCTTGGTCTTTGACTACCTCAAAAGACACGCATACCATATTGTCTATTTACAAGAGAGTCACTTTGTGGGCTCATGTTTCAACCACTTCAGGATGAGAGCATTTTTCACTTATCAGCACTGCTCCCATTCATTCGTCAATAACTTTATTACTACTAATCACATCTAAATTATCTATACATTGTTTTTTTCAGGACAAATTAGGCTTTTAGTGAGTGATATTTTTGTTTAGTAATTACCTTATTTCTATGCATTTTAAAGGGAAATTAAGGTAAAAAAATAGAAAAAAAACCACACTATTTCTCCATTTACATCCAATATAGCTTTACAATAAACAGTGCTAAGTATAAGTTAAACCCACACATTTTATTTGCTCATCCATCCTGGTTATTACAAGATTTAGATTACGTCCGTTTTTATGTTGGATTGAGTTTGTCCCTACCCATTTTTTATGTGAAGTGCGCCCGAGCTTTAAGACACACTAAAATGTATTCTACAACTTTTCACGGTTAAAATGATACCACATATGCATCATTTAGTTACAAACTGGTGGTGCACTCTCCACAAATACACTGGACAAATATATTCGTCCTGTTAGGCTTAAAGAGACTCTGAAGCGAGTCTCAATTCTCTTTTTTAACCTATATTAATGCTAAGCCCCATAAGCACAGCTAAACCGCCGCTATCCCGCAGCACAACGAGGGGTTAATACCCCCCAAATCCCCTCTCCTGTGTCGGGGGAGCACTTCCTGATTGAGGCAGAGCTACAGCCATAAGCTCTGCCTCAAGCGCGTCAATCCCCGCTGATCGCCGCCTCTCCCCCGCCCCTCTCATCGACCTGCACTGAGAGTGGCGGGGGCGAGGTGGAGATCCGCGCGGCGATTGACGCACATGGAGGCAGAGCTACAGCACATAGCTCTGCCTCCAGAAAGAGCAAAATCCACGACCAAGAAAGTCGTGGATTTTGCAGGGGGGATTTGGGGGGTATTTACCCCTCGTTTTGCCACGGGATAGCGGTGGTTTAGCTGTGCTTATGGGGCTTAACATTAATACAGGTTAGAAAAGAGAATTGAGACTTTCTTCAGAATCTCTTTAAGTAGTTAAGAAACTGTGGGTATCTAATTACAATACATCATGGGTAAGGGCCCATTCACACTAGAAATTGCTTAACGCTAACGCAAAACGCTGAGCGTTTTTCTGGCGTTTTTTCCTAGTGATTTTTCACTGTATAGAGAGCATTTTTCCAGCGATTAGCGTTTTGCGATTTCTAGTTCAATTCAAATACTCTTATTGAATCGCTAATCGCTCCAGAATCGCTCAGAAAACGCTGCATGCAACGCGTTTGCGCTTCAGCAAAACGCTAAACGCTTAGATGAGAACACTTCCATACACTTTCATTGTGCACACGTTTTTCAAATTGCTAGCGATTTGCAGCGAAGCTGAAATCGCTCTGAAAACGCACAAATGTGAATGGGCCCTTAGGAAGATACTAAATGAACAATCTCTTCAGGCATCATTACATATGTTCTAACACATGTTCAGGGAAATCCCCACACAAATCCAGGATTCCCACTGGGAGGAATAAAAGTTCCCGAGCACCCTGAATGGCAGCCATTTCATATTTCATATCAAAGGATTCCTAAAATTATGCTGATTATGAATATGCAATCTATGTTTTCATTGACCCTACGGGCTCCAAAAGACTGGCAGAACAATTGTCCTGACAATTTTTGGCTATCTGGGGTAGGTCAGCCCGTTTCAATTTCACAAGGCTGGACCTGTACATGTCATAACCCCTCCCAGCTACAGAAGGTATTTTGAACCGTATTACAGTTATTATATCATTTTTCATCCTTTACTCATTTCTATAACCCCAATCTGTCCAACTGTCAGGTATATTTATCTGTCAACTTTAAAGTATATTTGTGTGTACAGTTTTAAAATAAAACTATTGAATTGTTTCAGTTTTGCCCTTGCCTCTGCTTATTTGATCGTTGCTTAGAACTTTGCCTCAGAAGAGACGCACTAACGAATTGTCTTATTTCTTTTATAAATTGTTGATTTGCTAGCTAGGTTGTAAAATAACCATTTCTTCCATTTAGGAGTACCTAGGTGTAGTCAGTCCGCTCCCATTTAATCTGGACAGTGGTCGCAGCAATACCATAGATTTGCAGTGCAAAATCAATAATTTAATTTTACCAATTGTGCATACAATTGAGATTTTACCATGTATGGGCACTTCAACTGTTATGCTTCCTATGCACTGGCAACATTTAACATCATGTGCGGATCATAAGAATTGCAGGAAATGCAGATTTATCACTATTGTGGAATACACAGACTCAGACCAGGGATAAGGAAAGTCATTAAGGCAAGTGCAAAACATAAATAAAGCAAGTGGCATCAAAAACGTACATTGACTTCATGCACGGAAACTATGCAAATAAACAAGACAGTGAAAATAAGGAAATATGCAACTACAACCATACACTGGACTAGTAGTTACAATCAGGCATACATAACTAAGCTCTTCCTGCAAACAGTGAATATGCAGGACAGCTTTAAGTATATATAACTAGTGTGCATGCTTAAAGTGAACCTAAAGCCGATCAAAAAAAATGAGATGAACTCACCTGGGGCTTCCCTTAGCCCCCTGCAGCCGAACGGTGCCCTCGCAGCCCCGCTCTGACGCTCCAGGACCCGCCGGCGATGACTTCCGGTTTCGCGTCACCGGCCGACAGGCATGGGAACGCGAGTGATTGTTCGCGTTCCCAGCCTGTATATCGTCCCCTATGGTGCTATTGCGACCTCCAGGCCGAACAATTACTCGCGTTCCCATGCCTGTCGGCCGGTGACGGCGAAACCGGAAGTCGTCGCCGGCGGGTCCAGAAGCATCGGACCGGAGCTACGAGGGCACCGATCGGCTGCAGGGGGCTGAGGGAAGCCCCAGGTGAGTTCATCTAATTTTTTTTGATCGGCTTTAGGTTCACTTTAACCCTGGACCCTGGCTAATATATACACATGAACTATTTACAATTTATAAACAAGGCAATTATAACCAGATATTGACAAGCAAGGAATAGTCATACAAGCAAGGTCAAAACCAGAGAAGCATACAGTAATATAAATTGCTTAGGCAAAGGATTTGTCAAGGAATAGCAAAAGGTCATACATAGAAGGCAACAAGGATGCAGGGTACATGAACAAGGTAAGGAGGGCTAGATCACAAGAAACAGGAACAGGTAACAGGCTTGATGAATAGAGATAGCCCAAACCTCCAATTTTCGTTTCGCGAACTTCAACAAAAAGTTTGTTTCGCAGGAACTTTTGCGAACCGCAATAGACTTCAATGGGGAGGCGAACTTTGAAAACTAGAAACATTTATACTGGCCACAAAAGTGATGGAAAAGATGTTTCAAGTGGTCTAACACCTGAGTTTTTTCAGTGACTACAAGAGGGGAAGAAAAAAAAAATTCAAAAAGACCTTATAGTTGAGAAAATTGATTTTAAAGATCTCCTTCTGACCGTGGGAAAATTAAATGCCCGCCGACTTTAATGGTTAATAGCAAAGCCCCTTTAAAAGCTAGAAACACCAAAATTGCTGGGAATAATAAGTAGAATAGTGGGAACAACAGTAAAAAACATTTCAATAAGACCTTATACTTTGAGAAAATCAATTTTAAAGTTTCAAAGCAAAAAGTCTATTCATAAAAAAAAAAAAAAAAAAAGAACCTATTCATTAAAAAGAATCGGATGATTCATGAACCGTTAGTATAGCTTAGAATGTGTCCTGTGCAGGACGTATAGCTGCCGGCTCCCTCTGTCTCTCCCCACCTGCCTTCACCGGTCACCCTCACCTAGGCTGACATGAGGGTCAGTGTTCTCCCCAGGCTCTTTTAGCCGGGTGCTCCACCCGGCTAGATTTGGTGACCACCCGGCTGTCATCGGCTTACCTCCTCCTATGCTGTAAGCAGAGTTGCCATGCATTTTCATCTCGCCCCACCCGGCTGCTTTTTCATGCCACCCGGCCACCATTTCATGCCACCCGGCTGGAAAAAATCCTGGGGAGAACACTGAGGGTGACAGGTGAAGGCAGGTGGGGAGAGACAGAGGGAGCCGGCAGCTATGCGTCCCAAAGGACGCATTCTCTGTTATGTGGGGGGCGTCGGAGATCTTCAATCAACTTATTTGAAGATCGCAAGATAAGAGGATACTGTATTCGTTGGATCGTTTACCGAGGATATTGGCGTGGGAAATTTTTGTAAAGGTACAGGTAAGTATTTATGGTTAATTTAGAATAATAAAATACTTTTCTCGTGGTTGTGTTTTTATTTCATTTAACCCTTTGTGGAAATGGGTAAGGGGTATGCCAGATGCCACCATGAACCCCCCCCCCCCCAGGGAGTCGTCGCCCCTACCTCCTCCTGGGGCACCGGAGGTGGGAAAGAGCCCCTTGTACATTGTCCATGGATTGGACAAGGGTTCGGGGGGAGGAGGGGAAGACTTGCACCCCCCCCGGAGCCCCCCCATACCATGGACCATGCGGGCTGGTATAGCTCAGGGTGCGAAGCCCCAGTCGGCCGGGGCTCCGCATTCTGGCTATCCCAGCCTGCATGGGGGACAAGGGGTTACAGGGGCTCGGGAGGGGGACCCTATGCCATTTTTTTTTCCAGATTTCCCACACTCAGCATATTTAAAAAAAAAAATGTTTTACTTATTTTTAAGGACTTCCGAGGCCACAAATGTGAGAAAAGTTAAATATCTTTTCATAATCCAGATCCATGGAGGACGCCATCCACACCCTCCCGTTCATTCCGCCATGGCTCCCGCAGTAATACCGGCCCCGGTCCCGACCCTCCGAACGGGTCGGGTTCTCATTCCCCCCTCAATATGGCCACCACAGATTGCCGCGGCTGCGCAGTCCGCATAGAAGTGATTGCAGCAGGGCAGCTCTAGGACCTCCTCCCGCCGCGTCATCAATATGCGTGCATACATTGGATGCATCGGGAGGAGGTCCTAGAGCTGCGCAGCAGCAATCACGTTTATGCGGACTGCACAGCTGCGGCAATCTGTGGCGGCCATATTGAGGGGGGAATGAGAACCCGACCCGCTTGGTTAGGGGTGCAAAAGTGCTGAATTCTGCCATTGGCTTTTATTGGGCTCCCTATTTCACTTTCAAAAATCCAAAATCTTTTTAAAGGATGATGGCTCAGCAGTGGCAAATTTTCTAGCATTGTAGGGACTCTTAGGGGACTCATGACTGGTGAGTTTCGGACCCCTAGGCCAAAGAGGTCATAGCCTAGGGCAGGGGTCCCCAAACTTTTTCGGTCAAGGGCCAGGTCAAAATACTTTAGACTGCCGGGGGGCCAGAACATACATAAAATGATGTTGACAAACATTACATTGAGTCAAGGTATTGATTCCCCCCCCCCCCCCCCCCCCAATCATGCCCGGAGGAGAACTCCCAGCAGCAGCCTTCAGTCTTGCGGCACCGAAAGAACGTCTTTGTGCACCAGCCAGTGAAGCAAACTTATCTGACCAGAGCACCTTCTTCCACATGTTTGCTGTGTCCCCCACATGGCTTGTGGCAAACTGCAAACCAGATTTCCTATGCTTTTCTGTTCACAATGGCTTTCTTTTTGCCACTCTTCCATAAAGGCCAACTTTGTGCAGTGCTCGACTAATAGTTGTCCTATGGACAGATTCGCCCACCTGAGCTGTAGATCTCTGCAGCTCGTCCAGAGTCACCATAGACCTCTTGACTGCATTTCTGATCAGCGCTCTTCTTGTTTGGCCTGTGAGTTTAGGTGGACGGCCTTGTCTTGGTAGGTTTACAGTTGTGCCATACTCCTTCCATTTCTGAATGATCACTTGAACAGTGCTCCGTGGGATGTTCAAGGCTTTGGAAATCTTTTTGTAGCCTAAGCCCAGTGTTCTCCCCAGGCTCTTTTAGCCGGGTGCTCCACCCGGCTAGATTTGGTGACCACCCGGCTAGATTTGGTGACCACCCGGCTGTCATTGGCTCACGTTCTCACCACCTCCTATGCTGTAAGCAGAGTTGCCATGCATTTTCATCTCGACCCACCCGGCTGTTTTTTCATGCCACCCGGCTACAATTTCATGCCACCCGGCTGGAAAATAGTTCTGGGGAGAACACTGCAGCCTGCTTTAAATTTCTTAATAACTTTATCCCTGACCTGTCTGGTGTGTTCTTTGGACTTCATGGTGTTGTTGCTCCCAAGATTCTCTTAGACAACCTCTGAGGCCGTCACAGAGCAGCTGTATTTGTACTGACATTAGATTACACAAAGGTGCACTCTATTTAGTCATTAGCACTCATCAGGCAATGTCTATGGGCAACTGACTGCACTCAGACCAAAGGGGGCTGAATAATTACGCACACCCCACTTTGCAGTTATTGATTTTTTTAAAAATGTTTGGAATAATGTACGATTTTCGTTCCACTTCTCATGTGTACACCACTTTGTATTGGTCTTTGACGTGGAATTCCAATAAAATTGATTCAGGTTTGTGGCAGTAATGTGACAAAATGTGGAAACCGTCAAGGGGGCCGAATACTTTTGCAAACCACTGTATCTATCTAAACTTCGGATGCGGCAGCAGTTCTGTCCACGGAACTTTAAAGCTCTGTGTGTAACCCTTCCAATGCTGGTCTAGTAAAAAAAAAAAAAAATGCTGGTTGCATATAATATGCTGTAAATAATGTTTTAGAGCAAAGTTGAAATGCAGGGTTATATTCCGCTTTAAATACCTTTTCATAATCCAGATCCATGGAGGACGTCATCCACGCCCTCCCGTTCATTCCGCCATGGCTCCCACAGTAACACCAGCCCCGGTCAGGTCCTGACTCCTCCGAACGGGTCGGGTTCTCATTCCCCCCTTAATATGGCCGCCACAGATTGCCCCGGCTGTGCAGTCCGCATAGACGCGATTGCGGCTGCGCAGCTCTAGGACCTCCTCCCGATGCATCCGATGTATGCACGCATATTAATGGGTGGGGTTGGCTCCGGGGCGGCCAAGTCTCCCCCCCCCCTTGTCCAATCCATGGACAAGGGGTTCTTCCCCACCTCCGGTGCCAGAGGAGGAGGTGGGAGCGACGACTCCCGGGGGGGGGGGGGGGGGTTAATGGTGGCACCTGGGAGTCCCCTTTAAGAACGGGACCCCAGATGCCCACCCCCCTCCCAGGAGAAATGAGTATAGGGGTACCCATTTCCACAAAGGGTTAAATGAGATAAAAACACAACCACGAGAAAAGTATTTTATTATTCTAAATTAACCATATATACTTACCTGTACCTTTAAAGAAATTTCCCACTATCCTCGGTAAACGATCCAACGAATACAGTATCCTCTTGTGATCTTCAAATAAGTTGATTGAAGATCTCCGATGCCCCCCGCATAGCAGAGAATGCGTCCTTTGGGACGCATAGCTGCCGGCTCCCTCTGTCTCTCCCCACCTGCCTTCACCTGTCACCCTCACCTAGGCTGGCACCTGGTGCACCGGGTGCCAGCCTAGGTGAGGGTGACAGGTGAAGGCAGGTAGGGAGAGACAGCGGGAGCCGGCAGTTATACGTCCTGCACAGGACGCATTCTAACCTATACTAACGGTTCATGAATCATCCGGTTCTTTTTAATGAATCAACTTTTTTCTTTGAAGATTTTAAAATCGATTTTCTCAAAAAGTATAAGGTCTTTTTTAAACATTTTCTTTCCTCTTGTAATCACTGCCCTACTCTACATACCCTGCAAATTTGGTGTTTTTACTATGTAAGGGGACTTTGCTATTAACCGCTTAAGTCGGCGGGCATTAAAGTCTATGGGCGAACCAAACTTTTTTTGAAAAAAGTTCCTGGTTTACTGCTAACGCGAACCTCTGAAGTTCGCCGGGAACCGTTCGGGCCATCTCTATTGATGAACTAGCAGTGAACTGGTCTGCTGGAGCTGATTACAGTGCTGACAATAATTATTCACACCCCTGGCAAATTTTGACTTAAAATTACGTTTATTCAAGCAGCAAGTGGTTTTTTGATGGTAAAGGACATAGGTGTCTCCCAAAAGATAATAAGACGATGTACAAGAGGCATTATTGTGGAAAAACAATTATAAGCTTTTATTTACATTTGAGCAAAAAGTGTCCAGTCTAAAATTATTCATACCCTTCACAAGCTGTCACAGTCTGTGGGAAAATCCAAAGTTCTATACCATTCCAAATAGTCCAAGCTGTTCTAAAGCATCCTAATTACCCTGATTAATTTGGAACAGCTGTTCTAATCAACTCAACAGGTGAAAAAAAACAGCTCTCTGCAGTTGGTTTGTGGACAGTCATGGTGAAGACTAAACAGCTCAGTGAGGGCCTGCGGCTGCGCATCGTGGCTACTCACAAGTCAGGAAAGGGCTACAAGGCCATTTTCAGTGGCTACAGTGTAAAGTATTATTAAAAAATACAGGGTGTTTAGCACTGTGGAAAATCTCAGAGGACGTGGTCAGAAGCCAAAAGTCACACCTGTGCTGCCCAGGAGAATAGTGAGAGAGGTGAAAAATAATCTAGGGATCACCACCAAGGCTATCCTGGTGAATCTGGGCAACGGACACTGCACACTGCTGGGTTCCACGGATGCAGACCGATGAGAACGCCACTTCTCTATATAAGGCACACAAAAGCTCGTTTGGCCTTTGCAAATGCTCCTCTGGACAAAGAAGAAGACAGCTGGGGACATATGCAATTAATTTTTCTCCTAGGAGATAATTTTTAATTCTCTATTTAAAATTATTTTTCAGCACTTTGCAACTGAAAAAGTACCAAAAGGTTGATGAAAATGTATTATAACAATTACTTTGAGTATTTTCTTGCTTGCTGGTGGTTTTAAATGTATTTTATTGTCAATTTTAAAAATATAACCTAGGAGAAAAAGCAGGTGAAAAAAATAATTGCATATGGGTCCTGGTCTTCTATGTTATGGTCAGCTGAAACAAAAATTGGTTTGGTCACAATGATTTTTCCTTCATTTGGCGTAAAAAAGGAGAAGCTTTTAACCCAAAGAATACCATCCCCACTGTCAAACATGGTGGTGGGAACCTAATACTTTGGGAGTGTTTTTCAGTCAATGGACCAGGGAACCTAATCACAGTAAACAGCACCATGAAAAAAGAGCAATACATGCGGATTCTCAATGACAATATCAGGCAGCCTGCAGAGAAACTTGGCCTTGGACACCAGTGGACATGTCAGCATGACAATGACCCAAAACACCAGGGCTGTGGAGTCGGTACAAAAATCCACCGACTCCGACTCCTCAGTTTAGGATTCCACTGAGTCCGACTCCTCTAATTTGCATATTAAAATCTTGTTGATTGAAAGTATGTAACATGAAATTCGTCTCTTCACTGCCAACGCTTAGGAATTTTAAAAGACAACTGAAGTGAGAAGGATATGGAGACTGTCATATTTATTCCCTTTAGTCATAGACTAAAACTAGTCCTTGGTAAGAGTACTTGTAAAGTTGTAAAAGGTACAGACCGGAACAAAGAACATCTATCAGGCCCAAGGCAATGTAACTGTGGGTACATGTAACAGTGATGTGCAGGTACTCTGCAGGGGAATAAGGAGATTCTTCCTCTATTACACTTTCTTCATGCACAATCTGAACCAGGTTTATGGGTGATAGACAACACCTCTGTGTTCAATGTGCACAACATTCTCAGTGCATTCCCTGCAGCTCTGTGGAGAGTGTATATGTAGAGTATAGTACTACTGTTTAACCAAGTAAACCTGAGACAGATGAAATTAAAGTTGTATACATACCTGGGGCACTTTTTTCTCAAATGTAAATAAAAGCCGAGAAATGTTTTTTCTCCCACAATAATGCCTCTTGTACATTGTCTTATTATCTGTCATTTCCCATCAAAAAATTACTTGCTGGTTCAATAAAAGTAACTTTAAGTAAAAATTTGCCAGGGGTATGAATAATTATGGGCAGCACTGTATATAGTGTGCTGGGAGGTCAGATGGCATTGTCCATGTGATCTCAGACCTGCCCTCATTAGCAGTCTGCAACGGAATAGTTCCTGAAGGAGAGACCTCTGCTGTTGGGCAGGGAGCAGTTCAGGCTGCATAATCCCCGAAGAGAGCGAGGACATCTGCTGGTGAGACAGAGGAAATCTGTCCAAATAGTTCATGATGTTACCAGCAAATGTGGATTGTGACACCAACCAATCTAAACATTTCATAAACTCACAGTCAATTCGCTTTCAGAAGTCCCCAGTGAATGAGACCTGCCTGCCCCTGTTCCAATTGCACAAGGCTGGACTTTAGGGTCATAACCACTACCAGCCGGAGAGAGGAGTAAAGCCCAGGTGCACACATGATCCAGGGTCCATTGATTATCATCTGGTGTTCATCATCGACAGGCCAGCAGGACACTGGCCACTAAACCATTTTGGATTATTCCTCACAAAGACTTTATCGCTTATTGGACTCAACCAACCATGGTATTTGAACTTTTCAGACATTCTTCTAATTCCTCATACCTTCCTTATTCCTATTCAACCAATCTATTCAAGCTGCCAGATGATATTTATTTGCCAGCTAATGTATATTATTGAGTATAGTTTTATAATAAAACTAGCAATTGAATCTTTCCAGTTTTGCCCTTGATATCTGGTTACTCTGATCTATGCTAAGAACTCCATGTCCTCTGAAAAGAGACACGCTACTGCATTGTCTTATTTTTTATAAGGAAAACAAAGTTTGCTTTCTTAAAACAGAATGAATTTGCGATAATTCAGGTTGGAGTGAGCTTGAGATGTCTCCCAGTGCATCACTGCTGAATATATGCAAATTAACCATTGTTGCCCTTAGAAGCTAAACACACCTCCAGAACCGCTGGAATGCAATTATTTTTTATAAATTGTTGATTTGGCTAGTTAGGTTGCAATTAACTTTTTTTTTATTTTAGGAAGCTAGTTCCTAGACCTCTTTGACTTGCAAAATACTAAGAGTGGTGGCAGCATATTACTATTGATTTCCAGCATGAAACTAACCAATTTTAAACGTTTATTGTGCTCACAGTGGATTTACCTCCAGAAGTCTCCAGTGGATGAGACCTGTATGGCAACTGATTGGTGGGTGATGTGCAGAGCCGGATTAAGGCTAAATGGGGCCCTAAGCAAAGTAACTGATTTGGGGCCCCCCATCATGTCGTAATAGAATCAGAAGATGCAGCTGCACAGCAACATGCCGCACACACCGGGGCAGCTGAGCTACTGGCTGCTATGGACAACAGCCCACTTTCCTCTGTGGGTGCACAATGCAGGGAGTAGCATAGCAGCGGCAAAATGCAGAGTGAGAGATGAATGGCTGGGACATTTGCACTCAGGGGCTGGGGCACCCCTGTGAAGAGGGCGCCAGATATCGCAGCAGCACTTTCCCCCTGCATCTCCAGCCTGGCAATAGCAGAAAGCTCTGGACACCGCCAAACCGGAAGCCGTTCCCCAGACAGAATTACATAACCACCCCCAACACCGAACAACCGATTTCCTCCCAAACTAGACAGCCACCATGCAGCCTCCATCCCAGTGAATACGATAGTCCAGCAGAGAAGGCAGCCGCAGTGGGGGAGAATGACAGCACCAGATGACTCACATTCACCTATTACGATCCAAGCAATAGAGGTCCCGTCATCCGGAGCCCATCTGTCTCCTTTAGAGTGTTGCCGCTCTGTTACTACTACTACTATTACTACTTCCTACTTCCTGTCTGATCTGAGAATCAGGAAGTTCAGAGCGAGTGCAATGTACAAGAGACAGATAGGTTTCAGATGACGAGATCTCTATCACTTGGATCATGGATAGGTGAGTGAGCGTTTGCCATCTGCTGCTATCATTCTTGCTGCAGCTGTGGTTCTCTGTGGGAAGGGAGGGAGGAGTGGGCACTGGGCAGCGGCAGAGCGCACAGTAGCAGGAGGGGGACCTAGGAGGAGAGCCTGGCTCTGAAGACAATCAGCATCATTTGAAAAGACAAGACAAATAACATTTATATCGCGTTTTTCTCCTGGCGGACTTAAAGCACCAGAACTGCAGCCACTAGGATGCGCCCTATAGGCAGTAGAGAGACTTGCCTAAGGTCTCCTACTGAATAGGTGCTGGCTTACTGAACAGGCAGAGCCGAGATTCGAACCTTGGTCTCCTGTGTCAGAGGCAGAGCCCTTAAAGGGACTCCGAGCAAACAACTAATTAATTACATCCTCACACCTACCAGCATGATGTTTGTAATTATATCCCCCTGGGTTCCTTATATTTCATTGCATTGTGCTGAATCAAGCTGCCGACTTTGGAGAAAACTCGTCCTGTGTAATACAACTATGGAAAGATGCATATCATTTTGAAGCTCTCTTTCTCCTCTTTCCAATGATAGATAAACTGCCACCTTACGCCTTTTAGTTTTTGCTATTTTTGCGATTGAAATTGTTGTGGCTGCGATTTCGATCACGAAAATATCGAAAACTAAAAGGCATAGGGCGTATATCATTGGAAAGAGGAGAAAGAGAGCTTTAAAACGATATGCATCTTTCCATAGTTACTGCACTGCTCAGAGTCCCTTTAACCATTATACCATCCAGCCACCGCTGACAGGATGGCGAGGGTTGGTTTATGTGCTGATGGGGCCCCTTTGACTCTGAATGGGGCCCCAAGCGACTGCTTTTGTTGCCTGGTCGGTAATCCGGCCCTGGTGATGTGTCCCACATGCATAAATACATCAGATGGCAATACAAAAAGCTTAGAACATGAGCTTTTTTGTCCCTAGGGTTTGACATGATCTGCGCATGGAGGAAAAAAAGCTTATGCCATTTAGTAAGGGGTCCCTTCATAGCGAGCATAATTAAAATATGGAATGTCTTACCTTATGGTTAACTATTTTTGCATTTAAAGACTTGGATGCTTTCCTTGCATTGAAGGGCATTCATGGCTATAATTATTAGTTAATTCCAGGGAGAGTTGATCCAGGGATTTATCAGGATCAACTGGGATATGTGAGAGTTCATGATGGTATTTTTTTTCTTTTTTTTTGGTTGGACTTGATGGACGGATGTTTTTTTTCAAGCAAACTAACTATAACTATGTAACCCTAAAGTCTCAGATGTCGCCAAGGAGGAGGTCTTCCAACTTCGACCAGAAAACAATTTTCAGTGGAACTAGCTAAGGATACATTTCAATTATCTCCCTTCTAATGTTTAATCATCAGCAAAAAAAATTTTCCAAATAATTTTTATTCGGCGATAACTTAGGTAAAAATTATAGGCATTTCAGGGAGCTATCCCATATCTCTACTAAAGTAATTCTCCATTAGAGATGTCGGCGAATGGTTCCCAAACCGTTCACCGGTGAACCCCTCACCCTGTACTACATCCGGGTTGTTATGACCCGGAGTAGTACAGCTGTGCTGGGCCGGCAGTGCACGTCCTTGATCACGCGCCTGTTGCCAGGTACTCTCTGCGCATGTGCTTGACGTCACGCTCATGCGCAGAGTGCCTGGCAACAGGCGAGCGATCAAAGACGCGCACCGCCGGCCCAGCGCAGCCATACTACTACGGGTCATAGCGACACAGATGTAGTATCGGCCCATAGAGATTCGCTGGCAAACGGTTCGCCAACATCTCTATTCTCCATACATTTTTGTTTTCCTTTTTACAAAATCTCTCTTCTTTTTTTTCCTTCACCCCCTTACAACTAAATCACAGAGAATAGGATCGCACACCACTGGTGAGGTGCTGGATCAAGTTTATAATCCTCAAGAAATTCTAGAAGATCCGCACACTCCGATATACCAAGCCTTATTTATTCAAACGAGCCGTTTCGGTGTCCCCGGGGGGTCCCCTTTGTCAAGGCAGAAGTGCAGAATGGTAACAATGTACATTGTGTTAAGGATGGTATAAAACTGTTTCCTTTTACATAACCACACCCCTGAAATTAAAAATTGCTGCCATTCTTGACATAATTAGCATATGTAAACATCAATACTATTTCCTAAATATACAGTGTGCAACAATAATAACACAGCAATCGAGGATATACCGTCTATAGTGCAGACTTCCCACTGTCATCTAATGTGTCAGTCTGCACTCCTGTGCCGCCACTACAGGATGCCGACTGCTCCCCCACCAGCGATCGCTGCCGTTAAGGCGAAAGTCCCGGATCTATCTGGCCGTTGACAGTCCCCGGCCGATGCGAGAGCATTCTCGCTGGGCTACGGTGCTGTCAGTCGCCGCACAATGTGACCACCCCCTTGAAACGCAGGAACCAATCAACGCGCAGAGGAGATGGAGGCATGTCAATACGCCGCACAGTGTTGCCACTCAGCCTCACATGGCCAATACCCGCAGAGAGTGAGGGTCACATGTGCCCCACTTGTTGCTAGGCAACACCGCCGTTGCTATACGCCGCTCACATTGTGGATATGCCGTGTAAATGGCTGTACACTCATAAGCCTGCATATCAACCGAACTTAGCATGCAAGCATATGTGCACGCTATTTGGAGTTTTATACCTTTGGCAAAAAGTCTTACTTTCCGTTGTTTCAAGCTAAACCATTTCCAGACATAAAGTGAGTTGGGTATCAAAAGTATTTACATTTACATTATTGAGTTCCTCCAAATAATCTATTTTGGACTAACTCAAAGTCTGCAAGACCTGGAACATCTAAACACATGGACCAAATTTTATCAAATTTTTGTGGAGTCCCCCTATGGGCATAGATTATTTTTTCTAATTTAAGGTCATTTGTACCATATGTTTGGTTATCTTGTCAACCCAACAAACTATATAACTATCTTTTGCATCTTAATGTGTGACATTAACATTCTTGAAATAAGTAATGTAAAATAACTGACCCAAAAATATCCAGGCACTGTCCCTGTAATCTTGATGCCATGACACAGACTCCTTCACACCAAGACTTGCCTCACGTACATTCAGTTCATTAATCAGCTTTACTTTAGTTAATGGGCTGGAAAAGCAAAATGAAAACATGTATAGAAAAAAAAAAAAAAAAAAAAAAAAATTATATATATATATATATATATATATATATATATATATATATATATATATATATATATATATATATATATATATATATATATATATATATATACATACATATAAATATAACTCAACAGGTATAGATATGCCAAACATAATAATATACAGACATTTTCTCCTCAAAACTTAGGGAGAAAAGTGGCTGTGTCTTATATGCCAAAGATATGGAATTTTGCTATGCGGAGTGAAGCTACGGGTATACTATACCTTCTCCTGCTGCCGCGATCCTCTCCCCCTGGATCCAGGTTCTGGAGCCTCTGCAATCCTCTCCTCCTGCAGTGCACTCTTCTTCTGTTGCAGCAATAGGCAGGGCCACCGGCCACCTACCGCTCTGCAGAATCACAGGTGCTTCATGCCACTGTCTCCATATACGTTGATTTTAGCGGCGCACGTGCATCATGCATGACCCCTCGCGCACGTGTGCCACTAGGATCAGCGTGCATGGAGGCAGCGACAGAAGACCCGGCAGTTCTGCACAGCAGTAGGCGGCCAGTGTCCCTGCCTACCGCTGGAGCAGAAGAGGAGCACAAAGCAGGAGAAGGGGATTGCGGAGGCGCACAGAGAATGCAGAACTTGGACCTGCAGGGGAAGAGGATCGCGGCGACAGGAGCAGGTATGGTATGAAATTGTACTGCAGTGTAGTGTAGTGTAGTTAAGGGCAGTGAAGATTAGAATAGTTAATTATAGTGCGGTGTTAGTGTAGTTTAAAGAGACACTGAAGCAACAAAAAAAAAATATGATATAATGAATTGGTTGTGTAGTACGGATAATTACTATAACATTAGTAGCAAAGAAAATATTCTCATTTTTATTTTCAGTTATATAGTGTTTTTTTATAACATTGCATCATTCTCTATTTTGCATCGATAACAACTGGAGTTTCTTAACTCTTCATGTACTGGAAACAATATTAGACTCATGTCTCTGCTCCTTATGTCTTATTTCTTAGCTGTACTACACATACAAATCATCATAATTTTTTGTCGCTTCAGTGTCTCTTTAAGTGTAGTGTAGTGTATAGCTTTATAGCTTAGTTGGTAGGGCAGCAGGAGCACAGATTCCTGGCTACCTATACTGGCTGCCACAATTCCAGGCTACCTATACGGGCTGCAACGATTCCTGGCTACCTATACTGGGGCACCTATTCCTGGCTGCACCTATTCCTGGTTATCTACATGGATGGGCTTTTGAGTCCAGAAGGACTCAAATTCAGAATTCAAATGAAGTATAATTACTTCAGCTGTGACCACAGGCAACGGGGGTTAACTTACCCAGAACTCTTCGGGGACGTCTGCATTCCATTACGCATTATAGGCATAATGAACGCCGCGTTCCATGACTCCCTACCACAGCTCTCTGCAACTTTGAGGGCGCGTTTCCACTTGAGCAGGCGAATAGTGCGGGGAAACTCTGCCATAGGGTGCAATGGTAACGCCGGCCGAATCGCTACCGCTAGCGATTCGGACGGCTTTTCCATCCGAATTGGCGTGGGAGGCTGCGGATCCTTTAGCCGTGCATGGCACGGCTGATGGGATTCGTCTGCTTTCCCCGCAGACCTGGAAGAGCCGGCTCACGTCTCGCAGAAGCGCGCCGCTCTATTGGAATCGCGCCCTGAAAGTTGTGGAGCTCAATGGCTATTTTGCATAGATAGCAACTGGAGTTTCTTAACTCTTCATGTACCGGAAACAATATTAGACTCATGTCTCTGCTCCTAATGTTTTACTTCTTAGCTGTACTACACATACAAATCATATCATAATTTATTTATTTTTCGCTTCAGTGTCTCTTTTCTTTAAAAAAAAAAAAAAAAAAACACATCTTTGATTGATTCAAATCCAGAATTTACAATCAAAAACAAAAAAATGAACATTTTGAATTAATTCAGCTTTCTAGAGCCAGTCCTTGAGACATTTTTATACATGGAGCCATAGATATACAGATCAAGTGAAAATAAGTGTATGATGTTCCAGTCTTGATAAGTCAATCACTTCTATAATAATGGCCACAGCAATACTGCTATAAATTTATATAATAAAAGTAACTTTAGTACTGCCAAATGTCTCTGTGTCTCACTCCTTGATGTTAACCTTTGTATTATTACATGTTCAAATGGACCGTGTGACATAGCTATACTAAAGTATATACTTAAGAGTAGTGATACCCTCATTACATTGGGAGCATGGATCAGGTGCAAACAAGAATAATAGAAAATTGATACCAGACCCTGATTCAATTCCCAATTCTTCCATTAAAGCAGCACTGCAAAATGATGACTGAATAAAGATTAAAAACTTCAGATTGCGCACCAAAATGTTTAGTCTAGCACAGGTGGCTGCGCTCCTCATACGTCACCAAACAATAAACTCATACCTGGGATCCCACTCACATAACAATTTAGCCCCAATACGATTGAAATTGCTGTCTAGAAGGTAGTGGTCTGGCACTATAAACACCAGCTTACAATGGCTATTGGCTCAATTCTGCCATGCAAACAGAAACTGTTCCAGGTATAAGCATTCATCTGTGTATGTAGAGGCACAATACTCATGCCCACAGACGAGAGAAAGCCACAGGGTTGAAAGCAGCAGCTGGGATGCTCATTATGCAGGAATGCAGAAACAATACAGCAGTAAAGGCAAGGATTAGACACAGTCCCAGCACGGACTGTATATCGGAGACATGACCAGCACGTGCATGATAGCAGTGCTTAAGCCATGTGGAATGCGCTGTACAAACATATGCCTCACAGAGGCTCTCACCTCCCTTGATGAATAGAGCAGAAGACGGGACCTTTGTAACCTCACAGCCGCTTGTCTGTATCAACGCTGCTTGCCGTGTACGGTAACTTTATCGTGCTCTACAAGTCATGACTCACTCTGCCGGCAGATGAGGATGCGCAGGTGATGGTGAGTGCCACGTGTCCATTCCAGCTCTCCTAAACGGCGATGTGCCACCGGCTGATGCCGGTAACAGATGCGGGGCCCCACGTGTTCGCTGGATGCTGCGATGGTGTGGTGTGTACTGGCGCGCATAGCTGGCAAAGGAGGGGGAGTCAGCCACCGGAAGTGCTGCGCTTTTGATGGGACAATCAATGCCGTACAGTACACAGCGGGCTCCCAGGACTGCAGGCGGCTCTTTTACATCGGACACTGCCTTTGTTGCCAAGCCTGCAGCCCCAGCACCATCAGATCGCCAAGCATTGTTCCCAGCAGCAGCCAGACTCCCCGCAGTGCACAAAGGCATGGAGCCGCTCCTGGATCAGCTGATTGGAACGCAGTGTTAGTAGAGGTGAAGGGCCGGCATGATTTGCATTAGCGGGGCCGCCTCTGGGGTTTGTTATGTGCGGGGGAAACATGCAGAAGTCTTGTCTTCGGACCATAAGACGCACTCACTTTTTCCCCCCATATTTGGGGGAGAAAAAGTGCGTCTTATAGTCCGAAAAATACGGTATGTTCCCACCCAGCTAATTCTTTCAATATTTTCTGAATTAATGGTGTATAGTTTAGGTTATACAGTTGGTCAATCTGTCTGGGCAGTTTTATGCCTAGATAAGTAATGAATGAGTTTGTATAGTTTAACTGCCATCTTTCCAATTTTGGGTGTTTACTTGCTTTTATGGAAGTTTATGTTGAAACCTGAGAATGAGACAAAGTTTGATATGTGTTTATCTACATCTCTCTCTGGATCTGCTACGAATAGCATGATATTGTCAGCAAACAGCGCTGACAGGAGCTTTTTGTTTGCCAACTGCTATACCCTCAAATATAAATGAACAGGACAGAGGCTCCAGGGCTAGATTAAATAAAAGTGGGGATAGAGGACAGCCCTGTCGTACTCCTCTCCCCAAATTGAAAGCAGAAGAGATTGTCCCCATCAAGGAAATACCAGCCTGGGGTTGGACATGCATGAGGCCCACATATGACAAAAATCTTTTCGCTTCAGTGTCTCTTTAAGTGTAGTGTAGTGTATTGCTGTATAGCTTAGTTGGTAGGGCAGCAGGTTTAAGTTTAGTGTAGTGTATAGTAAAATTGGTAGGGGCAACAGGGATTAGAGTAGTGTAGCTAGGCAGTCTAGTGTAGATATAGTCGCTTAGAGACCGTTTTAGGGGTTAAAAGGTCCATAAGACCCTGCACAATAGACACACCTAGGTTTAGTTCATTTTATCTTTACTGATTTTTGCTCTCTAAACCTAGGTGTGTCTTATATGTCGGGACATCTTATATTCCAAAAAATACGGTAAATACAAACACACTTTGCCAATAGACACATGCCTAGTGTCTGCTAAAGAAAGAGGCATTCATTTTTACAGAAAATTGCACTTCAGGTAGTCCCTGGGGCTTATTTTCGGGGTAGGGCTTATATTTAAAGCATGATCAAAATTCCAGCTAAGACTTATTTTCAGGGTAGGTCTTATTTCCAGGGAAAGAGGGTATTTGGCCACTAGATGTTCCCCCCACTTTATTCCTAGTGCATACTGTTTACTACATACACACATTACAGGAAGTAGCACGTGTATGCTTTACTTTCACTTTTGTCAATGACCGGTGGTATCTCATTGATGCCGGTTATCATTGATCACAGGAACTTAGATCGATGAATGGAAACTGTGTTCCAATTCACTGATCTGTGTACTAACGGGTGCCAATGAGATCGCGCTCAATGGCGAAGGCGCAAGGTACATATATCTATGCCCCTGAAATGGGAACAGACCTCCCGCGGGGCGTAGATACAGCCAGGTCCATAAATATTGGGATATCAACACAATTGTAACATTTTTGCCTCTATACACAACCACAATGGATTTGAAATGAAACAAACATGATGTGCTTTAACTGCAGACTGTCAGCTTTAATTTGAGGGTATTTACATCCAAATCAGGTGGACGGTGCAGGAATTACAACTGTTTGCATATGTGCGTCCCACTTTTTAAGGGAGCAAAAGTAATGGGACAATTGGCTTCTCAGCTGTTCCATAGCCAGGTGTGTCTCATTCCCTTATTATTACAATTATAATGAGCAGATAAAAGATCCAGGCCCATATGCAATTCACTTTTTCACCTTAGTTTTCTGCAAGTTGATATTTTCACAACTTGTTATAAAATGCCTTTTAAACCACCAGCAAGCAAGAACAAACACAAAATAATTTTGACAGTACTTTATCTATTACCTTTTGATACTTTTTCATTTGCAAAATGCTGCAAAGTTATTTTAAAGAGAAGATGAAAAATTATCACCTAGGAGAAAACTTAGGAGAAAAAAGGGAATTGCATATGGCCCCCAGAGTTAATTTCAAGTGTGCTATTTGCATTTGGTTGTCAACTCTCAAGATGAGATCCAAAGAGCTGTCACTATCAGTGAAGCAAGCCATCATTAGGCTGAAAAAACAAAACAAACCCATCGGAGAGATAGCAAAAACATTAGGCGTGGCCAAAACAACTGTTTGGAACATTCTTAAAAAGAAGGAACGCATCCGTGAGCTCAGCAACACCAAAAGACCTGGAAGACCACAGAAAACAACTGTGGTGGATGACCGAAGCATTCTTTCCCTGGTGAAGAAAACAGTTGCCCAGTTCAAGAACACTCTCCAGGAGGTAGGTGTGTGTGTCAAAGTCAACAATCAAAAGAAGACTTTATATACAAAGGGTTCCCCCACAAGATGTAAATCATTGGCGAGCCTCAAAAACAGGAAGGCCAGATTACAGTTTGCCAAACGACATCTAAAAAAACCTTCTCAGTTCTGGAACACCATCCTATGGACAGATGAGACCAAGATAAACTTGTACCATATTGATGGCAAGAGAAGGAGTATGGAGAATGAAAGGAACTGCTCATGATCCTAAGCATACCACCTCATCAGTGAAGCATCAGTGACATGCGGGCATGTATGGTTACCAATGGAACTGGTTCTCGTGTTTATTGATGATATGACTGCTGACAAAAGCAGCAGTATGAATTCAGAAGTGTTTTAGGAAATAGTATCTGCTCATATTCAGCCAAATGCTTCAGAACTCATTGCAAGGCGCTTCAAAGTGCAAATGGACAATGACCCAAAGCATACTGGAAAAGCAAGCAAAGAGTTTTTGAAAGGAAAGAAGTGGAATGTTATGCAATGGCCAAGTCAATCACCTAACCTGATTCCGAATGAGCATGCGCTTCACTTGCTGAAGACAAAACTGAAGGGAAAATACCCCAAGAACAAGCAGAAACTGAAGACATGTAAGCAGAGGCACCAGTAGGATAAAAAAAAAAAAATCACTAAAATGCAGTGATCTCCCTAGAGCCTTTCAGGCGGGCGGCCCACCCAGGTAAATTATTTCACCACTCGGACGTTATTTATAGCCTCTTTCCAAGGCTGAAGTTCTTTGATCTTCCCTTCTCTATTCAGTTCAGTGAGCAGCGGCTGTGTCAATGCAGACAGCACACTGTCAGTCAGAAACACTATCTCCCCCTCCTCCACAGTTCCTTCCTATCAGCGGCATAGAGGGCTGGGGAAGCTCGTAACAGCACAGTGCAGATGAGTCTGACCGCAGAAGCTTCGAAGGAGCTGGAGGGCTGGGCGTACAACCAAAGGAGCAGAGAGGTCGTGACTTGCATGGCTTTATTCCTTCTGATGAGCAAGTTATCTCCCTTGCCACTGCAATGGACAGACGCTCTCTTCCTTCTCTATCAGTCTAGAAGCACAATGCCCCCACTTCCATTCATCAGATAAGCTTTAATGTGTGGGCTCATTAAATCAAAATGTTTGTTTACTCCAAATTAGTTCAAGCATTGAGCATTTACAACACTTTTAAAATATATCAATATCCTCAAAGGGTTCGAATGGAGGTGAAACTGTGCATGCGCAGTACTGTCACGCCGACCGCCGTAATGACACGAAGAGACCGAGATACGGAAGCGGTAGCCCAACCGGCGCTGTATGCGGCAGAGGGACCAGGAGAGGAGCCAGGAGCAGGTCGGGGGACCTTCCTACCTACGGCGGGCTGGAGAAAGCCCCAGGTAAGTAGCGATTCCAT
Source organism: Hyperolius riggenbachi (assembly GCF_040937935.1). NCBI lineage: Eukaryota > Metazoa > Chordata > Amphibia > Anura > Hyperoliidae > Hyperolius > Hyperolius riggenbachi. Next base: position 193,371,351 of record NC_090653.1, on the reverse strand, counting down.
TTATTTTTACTGGTTGGGGTCCCTTAAAGGAATTGTTTGCTGCAGCCCCCCCCCCTCCCCCCCGGGCAAACATCCACAACCAACTTGAACGTGGATTGTGCTGCCCTGAGAGGCTGAGCTATTTGCTGTAGCTCCACCTTTCCTGCTGTCGATCGCCGCCTCTCCCCCGACCCCTCTTTGTGAAGGAAGAGTGAGAGGGACGGGGAGAGGCGGCGATGCGCGGCGATTGATGGCAGGAAAGGCAGAGCTACAGCAGAGAGCTCTGCCCCTTCCAGGAAGCGCCGTCCTTTGTCCCCCCCGGGTATTTGGAAGGTCTGCAGCCCTTGTTTTTCGCCGGGAATGCGGCGGTTTGCGTCTGATGAGAGTTCTGAAGCGAATGCTAAGGTAAATTTAGCAATTATTTTTCGCTTCAGACTCTCTTTAAATATCAGTTCAATCCACTCCAATAGTGCTCAATGTTCAGTGGCAACAACCATCCTCAAATGCTTGTGTCTTCAAAACATCTATACACCTTTAAATAGAAAAAAAACACAAGAGACATACCGTATTTTTCGGACTATAAGATGCACTTTTTCTCCCCCAAAAGTGGGGGGAGAAAGTCAGTGCGTCTTATAGACCGAATGTCCTCCCCCCAGGTGTCAGATGTCTCCCTGCAAGCAAGTGCCGAGCGTCCTCACTTATCCAGCCGCGAGTCCTGCATCCTCCTTCCTATTTCTTCTAGCGTGCGACATCCAGCGATCAGCATTTGGCGTGAGATGGGATGCCGCTTTGATCTCAGCTCCCCTCCACTTCCCGCTGTAAGAAGTAGCAGTAGCTCTTCGGCTGTGTTTAACTCCGTGCTCCCTCTAGTGTTCGGAATGCAGCTGTTGCTTCCCTGTAAGCTGATTGCTGACATCATAGTCAGTGCGACAGAACTTCAAACTCCCGGTATGGACTTTGCGTGCTTGCGGTGTTGTAGTTAGTACAAGCTGCTGGAGATGGCTGGTAGAGACATTACTGCTGAGAATAGCTGGGAGAGACATCACTGTTTTTATCTTATGCAGTTTGTTTGCCGCGATAGATGGGAGACAGTGACAATGATTCATTGCGAGCTGAGAAGCAGGAGGAGGTAGGCTGAGGATACATTGCCTGCATTCTCTTAATGAACATGTGTTGGTGTCACTAGCTGTATTTTACGGGCTGTGCAAGGTGAAAGGTTATGGCTGCATACTCACACTTGGTACTTTCTCTGTAACTTCAGCTGCTGTTACTGTCTTTTTCCTCTTTCCCTGCTGATGCCTTCTTTCAACTTTTAATTCCTCCTGTGTCCCTATTCTTTTCATATCTGTGTGCTCTGTTTATGTGTATGGGATCACTAGGGACTTGCTTATAGAATACAGTTAATGGAGTGAAAGAAATATTTTACATAGAAATCACATTGCAGAATGAACTATTAGTCTAATTAGGCACAATGACATTACCTGTATCTATTACTTTCTAAATGGACAAAGGCCCATCAGGCATGCTAGTAAAGAGATGCTGATGCTAAGTATTATTTAGTGTAGCTGAGGGGGGCAGAAGGGATTAGTGTAGCTGGGCAGTGTATCTAACATTAAGACTGATTGGGGTAAAAGCTCCACAAGATGCCCCTGCACTATAGCCGCACCAGGTTTAGCATATATATATATTTTTTACTCTGGATTTTGTCCTCTAAACATTGGTGTCTTATAGTCCGGAGCGTCTTATAGTCCGAAAAATACGGTATAGTGCAACATGTATGAGAATCTGTCTTCACCTGTGTGCACCCACAAACACACTCTGCTGAGCTCAAGGAGTGTAGGCAAATACCTCCACCAGGGGATCAGGGTCCCCATAACCTGATCTGAAATCAGATGGGATATGTTGGAAATAAACGACCCGACATTAAATATGCCAGAAAATCTCATAGTGTGTACCTAGCATTAAGCATAAGCGTACCTCTGTGTTTTTTTATGTACACCAGAGATGCATTTTAACTAAACTATATAACTGTAGAGTAGCTGTCAAACTTAAAGAGAATCTGTACTCTAAAATTTTTACAGCAAAAAGCATACCATTCTATTCATTATGTTCTCCTGGGCCCCTCTGTGCTGTTTCTGCCACTCTCTGCTACAATCCTGGCTTGTAATTAACAGTTTTAGGCAGTGTTTACAAACAAACTAACCAGCTTGTGATAGGCTCACATAAGCAGAGTGTGTGAGTCATACAGAGCCTGCAGGGGGCCTGCAAAGGGTGTGTATCGCTTCTATCCAATCACAAGCAGCCCTGCACATTCCACACATTCCAGCCTTAACCCGACAGAGCCAACAGAAGAAAACAGATTAGATCATATAACAGAGATAACACAGCCACTGTGCAATTAGGAAAGGCTGCAGTAAGCCAGAGCACATTAGAACAGGCAAAGGAACTTATAGGATAGAATAACTAAGGCTGAAATTTTTGTTACAGAGTATCTTGAAATTAAAACTAGTCCTTGTAGAGGACAGGAATCAACTTGTAGACAGGAACCAAGGACATTGATCGGCCTTTAGGCAATCTAACTGTAGGTACTGTACATCTAAGAGTGATGTGCAGGCACTCTGCAGAAGAATTAGGGAATTCTAACTATAGTACACATTCTTCAGGCACAATCTGAACGAGGTTTACAGGTGATAGACAACACCTCTGCGTTCAATGTCTATAACCTTATTAGCGGATTCACAACAGCCCTGCAAGGAGTGCAAACAGAGTATAGTACTACCGTGTAACTTAAAATAAATGCAGTAGGGGGAGGGGAAAAAAAAGTTGAACTTACCTGAGGCTTCTAATGGTCCCCTGCAGACGTCCTATGCCCACGCAGCCAATCACCGATGCTCTGGTCCCCGCAGCCAGCTCACTTCCGGAATTCACGACTTTAAAGTCGCAAGGCTACTGACCCTGCGCAGCAGTACAGTCTGCGCCTGTGCAGTATGCTCCCGGTAACACCAGCAGGAGCGAGGATGCGGCCATGCAGGCGCAGTAGATTTGCGACTTTAGAGGCGCAAATTCCAGATGCGAACCGGCGGCGGGGACAGGACATCTGCGGGGACCATTTAAAGCGCCCCCCCCCCCCACTTACATCATTCCTTTAATTTGTAGTCACCAACCCAAAATTTTACATATCAAATAAACTGATTGATGAGCAAAGGACATGCAAAAATTTGATGGACGTTCGGAGGAGTCGCGTTCGTTGGCGTCGCGGTGGCGATGCATTCGGGCTTTCAGCAGCATTCGCGTTGCGTTCGGATGTGATCGGCATTTTTCTTCCCCTAGGGGGACATTACCTGTCGCGGTTAACCTCCCCTGGAAGCTACATGTAGCTTCCAGGGGCTCCTTGAACGCCAGGGAAAATTGAGACCCGAACGCCGCGTTCGTGTAAACGCACGTGAAATCTTGGTACAAACGCTCCCATTCACTTGAATGGGAGCGTTTAACGCCAAGCCCCAAACGCTGGCAGTAAACGCTCCACAAGCGCCCGTCTGAATGAGCCTTAAAGGGTACATAGCGTTATGATTCATAAAAGAATGATCTCAACTGGGAAAGATCCTATGCTTCAGTTCCGTAATACCTGGACACCATGGGTTACAAATGCTGACAATGTCAGGCTTCACTATTTTATTAGAATTATTCTTTGGTCTTATTTAATCTGGTATATACATGATATTATTTACTCAATAACTTAGTGGTTCGACTAGCATCATATATTGTAAAGCTTATGCTGAACTAAAGTAATTGAAAAAAAAAGCCAGTTTAACCTCTACCAGCCCCCTGTAGCCACCCTGTTCCACGCCATCACTGGGCGTTCTTCCATTCCCTGCAACGCCCCACTTGGTGCCTCAACCAGTTAATGGCCACTGTGCCTGCACATACTCGATTGATCGCGCTCCTGTCACCAGGAGCGTCCTGCACATTCAAAGTAGAGATTTTCTCATATTGCGCATGCGAGGGACGCTACCGGCGACGGGAGCGCAATCCAGGCGGCCTGCGGCCAGGGTCGCGCAGGCTAGTGGCGTCAACTCGCTGAGTCGCCGGAACTGAAAGTGGGGCACTGCGAGAGACTGAAGGAACGCTCAATGACAGCACAGGGGGCCGGTAGAAGCCACATGTTAAGTTAAACTGTCTTTTTTTCAATTACTTTAGGTAACCTTTATTAATATTGTCAAACGTTACCAGAGCTTACATGAGGGAATAGGTAAGATCAGGCATCAAGAATAGATGATTAAACTTGGGTACAAAAAAATAGCAACATAGAAAAAAAAAAAGAAATACAAAAGTAGAAATCCAACGAACTTTATACCTACTTCATGGTTATTTTCTTTCCTGGACGTAGTTAGCAGCAAGCTGATGACGTTTCGTCACGTGTGAAACTCCAGAGACTGCCCCCAGATAAGGAAGTAAAGCCTTCGGCAGTTGTTATGGAAACATGTCGCATTTCTTTCAGCTATATCAATAAATAAATACACAAATGAGCAAATAATAATAATGCTGCTGAATATAAGATAGCAAGAGTATTTTCTGTGTAGTTCTGTATTGCAAAAGAGACGTAAATCATTCCCTGCTTCAACGGTACATGCTCACTTTGCTAGTGACGTCACAATACGCGCACGTAGCAAAGTGACCGCAGCACTGAATGAAAAAGACGGGTGTAATATCAGATTGTGCAGCCTGGAAGCTCCCTTCCTCACTGAGTAGCATGCTCAGTGGGAAGTTAGATGCGGCCATAATGACACTACTCCTGCCCTACGTAATAGAGCCGCTTTAGTGTCTGATTGTGCTGCTCTCCATGGCAAACATGCGCATTATTCACCTCCTCGTCCTACGAGGCAAGAGAATCGGCTGCACAGACTTGTATCGTGTCTGATCTTGCTTTCTTCACTGAGTTAAGGTGGCCATACACTGTTGGATTTGCCATCAGATCGACCAACAGATAGATCCCTCTCTGATCGAATCTGATCAGAGAGGGATTGTATGGCTGCCTTTATTGCAAACAGATTGTGAATCGATTTCAGCATGAAATCGATTCACCATCTGTGAAGCTGCCGATGCCCCCCTGCATACATTACCTGATCCGGCCGGCGCGAGTCCCCCGTCTCCACTGTCTCTTCTCCGCTCTGGGATCCAGCTTCACTGTACTTCCTGTCTGGGGAAGTTTAAACATTAGAGGGCACTCTACTGTTTAAACTTCCTGTCAGGACAGGAAGAAGTGAAGCCTGCCAGAGCCCAGTGGTGAAGGAGCAGCGGTGACAGCGGGGATACGTGCCGCCGGATCAGGTAATATATTTCCGCTATTGTCGGTTTCCGAACATTCGAAACGCCGCTATCGACGCACTCCCAACCCGCCGGCGATCGAGTGAAATCTTCCGCACGGACGGATCGACGGGAACGATCGATTTCGGACGGAAATCGATCGTTCGGTCAGCGTTTGCGCAACGATTTCCCAGCAGATTCGATCACAGTGATCGAATTTGCTGTATATCGGCGGGAAAATCGTTAAGTGTATGGGCCCCTTAGCAAACATGCTCAGTGGAAGTAATGCTAATCACCCCAAATATCTCCGCAGCCACTGCGGGGTGCAATTTGACAGGAAGTCCCTACATAATCTCAACATTTGGGGAGTGTAGGAGGTGTGGCTGTGGAGATATCGCCCCCAACAGAATAGGAAATCACAGGATAGTACTGCGCATGCAGGGGGTGCGCCGACAATTGGATATGGCACCTGATCATAAAGTGCTTCTGCCCTCTATGTGCATAGTGTTTGTGTCCCTTCCGTTACACTTGTGACTGAGTTAAGATGGCATAAACTGTTGGCAACGCGTCAGTGAATGGATGCGATTATATAGTTCTCAACTGTCCCTCTTTGGGAACCCTGTCCCTCTTTCTTCCTCATGTGTCCCTTTTTCCGGACTCCTGTACAGAAATATGTAAATATATGTATTTTTCTACTGAAAAAACTGTCTTTAATGTACTCTGAGGCTTCATTCACACTTAGAAGCGCAAAACGCCAGCAATTTTTGCCAGCGTTTTGCGGGAGTGATTTTTACGCGATTTCACGCAGAAAAATCACTGGAGAGTGCAGCTATTTCTCTGCTATCGCGTTTAGTGCTTCTATAGCACTGAAACACGATCGCCGGGAAATCGCCTGAAAATGGTGCAGACTACGCCTTTTGCGGTGATTAGCACAAATCGCCCAAGTAAGAACGGGCCCATAGGGTTTTATTAAACTAGCGCTTTCAAAAGCGCTAGCGTTTCAGCGTTTTGCTGAAATCCCCGGCAAAACGCTCTAGTGTGAATGGGGCCTAAGGGCTCGTTCACATTGTGTTTTGCTTGTGTTAGCGTGCGCGTTGTGGATTTCTTTGTTGCGATTTTGTTTTCGATTCCCGATGCTTGGGTGGGTGTTCCGTTTTTGTGAAAAGCGCTTTTCTAAGCACTTTTCTCGGGCGTTTTTTTAATTCACTCCCTGACGCAAGTCAGGAAGTGAACTCTTTCACCCAGAAAATAATTAATACAATATATTCTTTTAGATTTGTAGAGATCAATCCGGCACCATCAGCGTAAATAAGCTCTTTTATTGGCACGATACAGCTATCATAACGACGTTTCAGGGCAGCCGGCCCTTTATCAAGCTAAGCTGCTCGCCATCAAGTTTGCAAATGACATACAGACATTTTATATACACAACATGGTGAACTAGTAACCAATCACAAGTGACTTCTAACTTCAGCCAATCCTACAGTCCATCCTCAGAGCGGACCTAATGGGGAACTATACTGGGGGCGTGGCCGTAAGCTCATGGCGTGATGACGTATGTCGAGCGAGCTTCCGTCCAGATAGTTCTTTATAGCTATCCTGACTGCAATTTACTTCTCACAACACGACTTTAAAGCTGCTAAATACCTTCCTAATCTGCTACCCTTCACTATGGCTGCTCCTCGAGTCTCTACAGCCGCCGCCAAGCTGGAGAAATTCCGCCGCGGGAACCAAGATGGCGCGGAGACACCGCCATCCCCTTCCCTTGACGAAGAAAATCCGGAGTCTCCGGCCCCCGAACAGTCAACACCCTCTCTAGCACAAGTGCTCAATGCCATTGCTGACTGTCAAGCTAGCTTGGCTGCCATTACCACCACCTTGGGCTCAGTCCGGGCAGACGTCACCTTCCTGCGGCAGGACTTGGGAGCCCTAAAGGATCGGGTGAGCGAATCTGAAAAGCGTATCAGTGACCTGGAGGACACGGTACGCCCGCTCCATAAGGAGATAGGCCAGGCTCAAAAGACGGCTAAGTCCACGATGAACCGACAGGAAGACCACGAGAACCGCCAAAGGCGTTCCAACGTGAGAATTGTAGGCCTACCTGAAAAGACTGAAGGCAACACTCCGGAGCAGTTTACAGAGGAGCTGCTGAAATCTCTCTTTGGCGGGGAAACTTTCTCCCATGTCTTTGTGGTGGAGCGGGCCCACAGGATCTCCCCCAAAATCCCAGCTCAAGGTCAGCCACCTCGCACCTTTATTTTCAAACTTTTAAACTACCGCGACCGAGATGCAGTGCTGCGCGCGAAAAGGGCTCCATTGCATATGAAAACACCACGATCTCATTCTACCCTGACTTTACTACGTAGGTGCAAAGGCAAAGGGCCAAATTTTCCACAGCTAAACGCAAGCTACGTGACCTTCAACTTAACTACGCCATGCTGTACCCGGCTCGTCTCAAGATCCTTGCGGATGGAAAATCCCACTTCTTTACAGATCCTGAAGACGTCCTTACCTGGGTGGATAACCGCAATAAAAGCACCCGGCGCTCCTCGCCGCAGCGTTGAGGTACTGTACCTTATTATTATGCGCTCCCTCTTGGGTCTAAGCTCCCCACTTGCGCCCCCGGCACGGTTACTTTACTGCTCTTAAACACTGGGGAAGGCTACATTGCTCGCCTCTGTAAAAGAGACTTTATACCTTATCTCCCACATGGCTTACTCTCCTGATCAAGGACTGCAATTTGAAGAAACTGTTCAGAAGCCCTGCAAAACTTTCTCCCCACACTCAACTTTGACCTATGCAAGTCCCTTTCCCAATGCTTCTAACGGCTTCTCTTACCCCTTGGTACAATGTCACTATAGGCATTGCCTTCCCCACAGAAGAGCTCTACAGCCCCCTATGCGGCTCATTACTTGATGGCACGGCCAATTCTTATTAGTCACGATTTATAAACACAGTGTACATAACATTACTGGCGCAAGTCATATGATTAATCCTCTGCTAAATGAAAATGTAATTGCTGTTAATAGCTATGTTATCACATGCTGGACGATTTGGCTCTACACCGTTCTACCACCACCCCACTTTATCCGTTTATATCTGTGTGTGATTAAGTTACGTGTTGGTTCATATTCGTGGGCTGGTCGGAAGAGCTGTTTTTGCCCCTGCCAGCTCACTTGACCTAACACGTTTTCATGATTGGGTCTAAGCTTCACTTAGTTGTTACAGTGAAGCAGGGTGTTTACTTGGGTTTGTTTTTGTTGGTTATGTTGCTTTTCAATTTACTCATTGACCTTATAGGAATGCTCCCACCTTTCACAACACAGTCTCAGTATAACGTTCAAACGTTGTATACCTCTTCTCCTTTCCCCTTCCCCTTACGTTCTCTTTGCATACCCATACAGTCCACTAGATGGCTCCAAACACTAATAGTTTAAAGTGTAACTGTCAGGCTGCAGAAGCTAATTTAAACCTCTATTCTCCTGTGTTAAACAGTTTAGACGGAAGCCAAAAAGGCAATAGTGAAGATAAAAATCTCTCTTACATTTGATGTGTGCTTATCAGCAAAGCTGTTAGACCCAAGAGGACGCAAGCCGCATACCATACTGCAAAGCATTCTGGGGCCCTCCCCTCGGCTGCTAAGGAGAAGACAGGATCAAGTTTCAGCAGCTTCTAACTCAGTCCAGCCACAGCACAGATAAATCTCCGGGCAGAGTACACTGCAGGAGTCCGCTATTGTTCCTAGCCACATGGCTAATTAATATTCACTGCACACTAGTGTTATTCAGTACAAGCTTTTCTGTGATCAGGAAGTAGGCAGGACATGACGACACATTTGACTTCATAGGAGACAGACAAACATGGAGCCTGCCATGAGCTGTCAGGAGCATCAATCTCTGCATATACTATATACAAATTCTGTGAAGTACAAACGTGGACAGTGAAATGCATATGTAATGTAAGTACAGCCAATCTTTAGCTACTGATATATGTGTTTATTTTCTCTGAGACTTTATACCTAACGGCTCCTCTTTAAGCATAATATGTTGGAATGTGAGAGGGTTAAATGACTCTATTAAAAGATCCACTGTTCTGAATTATGTAAACAAAAGGAAGCCAGAAATTCTTGTTTTAATTGAGACACATATCACAGGCAGCAAATCTAAAACCATGGAAAGGCACTGGGTGGGCAAGGCATATCACTCAGAATTCTCTCAATACTCTAGAGGGATATCTGTTCTTATCAGGAAGTCTGTCCCTTTTCAAGCTCACTCTGTCAAAATTGACCAATATGGTAGGTATGTTTTATGTTTTCCTATACGGTCTGCTCAGTGCAGTTTCTAGGCTAAAATGCACCCAGGGCGAGGGTGTAAAAATTGCGCCCCCCCCTCCCCCGAAGCAAGGTATGGGTGCCCGCAGTATAGGTTAGCCAGGTCTAGTTGCACTCAGTATAGGTCCCCCCCAGTATGGGTAGCCAAGAATAGGTACCCCAGTATAGGCAGCCAGCTATAGGTCCCCCCAGTATAGGTAGCCAGGCATAGGTGAGTCAGTATAGTTGCCCCAGTATAGGTTAGCCAGGTAGGTGCCTCCAGTATAGGTAGCCAGTATAGTTGCCCCCAGTATAGGTTATATAGGCAGGCGCCCCTGGTATAAGTTAGGTAGGTGCCCCAGTACAGGTTAGCTAGGTGGGTGCTTCTAATATAGGTAATTAGTTAAATAAAGCGCAAGTGTGCTTTGTATACTGGTTAATATCCCTGAAAAATACCGGGCGGGGCCAACCTAGAACACTTGAATATATCTAAATACTATTACAAAAGGTTATGAGGCCACCAACATTATACCAATATGAAAATTTATTAAAGATACTTCTCAAAATACAAAACACAATCCCCTAAGATATTACCCTCCACATGATACCCTCTTCCCCATAGTTAAAAACAGAAATCATGGCGGAGTAAAGGTTATGCGGGGGGCCCCCTTTTTTTTTCTATCTGTTGTGGCAGTGTGGATGTGGAATATATGCGCGGACGAATGGATGATTGGTTATGTAATTCTCTGGCCAGAGACTAATCAATTTATCTGCAGAAGTAATACCAGTTATGCATAACCTTTACTCCGCCATGATTTCTGTTTTTAACTATGGGGAAGAGGGTATCATGTGGAGGGTAATATCTTAGGGGATTGTGTTTTGTATTTTGAGAAGTATCTTTAATAAATTTTCATATTGGTATAATGTTGGTGGCCTCATAACCTTTTGTAATAGTATTCTAATATAGGTAGCCAGAATAGTTGCCCCCAGCATAGGTTAGATAGGTAGGTGCCCCCAGTATAGGTTAGTTAGGTAGGTGCCTACAATATAGGTAGCCAGTATAGTTGCCACCTGTATAGGCTAGCTAGGTAGGTAGGTAGGTGCCCCCAATACAGGTTAGATAAGTAAGTGCCCCCAGTATAGGTTTGATAGGTAGGTGCCCCCAGTATAGGTTTGATAGGTAGGTGCCCCCCAGTATAGGTTTGATAGGTAGATGCCCCCCAGTATATGTTAGATAGGTAGGTGCCTCCCCCCCCCCAGTATAGATAGATTAGGTAGCTGCCCCACAGCATAGGTTAGATTAGGTACGTGCCCCCCAGCATAGGTTAGATTAGGTAGCTGCCCCCCAGCATAGGTTAGATAGGTAGCTGTCCCCCAGTATAGGTTAGATTAGGTAGGTGTCCCCCAGTATAGGTTAGATTAGGTAGGTGTCCCCCAGTATAGGTTAGATTAGGTAGGTGCCCCCCAGTATAGGTTAGATTAGGTAGGTCCCCCCCCCAGTATAGGTTAGATTAGGTAGGTCCCCCCCCCAGTATAGGTTAGATTAGGTAGGTGCCCCCCGTATAGGTTTCATAGGTAGGTGCCCCCCAGTATAGGTTTCATAGGTAGGTGCCCACCAGTATATGTTAGATAGGTAGGTGCCCCCCCCCAGTATAGATAGATTAGGTAGCTGCCCCCCAGCATACGTTACATTACGTAGGTTCCCCCCAGCATAGGTTAGATTAGGTAGGTGTCCCCCAGCATAGGTTAGATAGGCAGCATCCCCCAAGTATAGGTTAGGTAGGTTCCCCCCCCCCCCCCCCCCCAATAATGGAGGGGGGAGCCGCGGGGAGGGCAGCCCGACCTCTCCCTCCCTCTCCCCGGGCCGCCCTCCGTGCTCCCCCCTCCGATGCAGAGTAAAATAGCGCAGCAGGAAGCTCTCTCTGTACACAACTACTCACCTTCCTGTCCACTCACTGCAGATCTCCTCTCGGAATAGACGCTAATACACACGCTGCTAAACAGGAAGCAGCGTGTGTATTAGCGTCTATACCGATAGGAGATCAGCAGCGAGTGGAACGCAGGACGGTGAGTAGTTGTGTACAGAGAGAGCTTCCTGCTGCGCTATTTTACTGTGCATCGGAGGGGGGAGCACGGAGGGCGGCCCGGGGAGAGGGAGGGAGAGGTCGGGCTGCCCTCCCCGCGGCTCCGGCTCCCCCCCGCTATCACAGCGCCCCCCTCCCAACAGCGCCCAGGGCGGCGGCACGGGCCGCACGGCCCTAAAAACAGCCATGGGTCTGCTTTATAGCAAACCTATCTCCCTACTTTCCTTCTACATCCCTCCCCCTTACTCCTCAGTAATACTAAAAGAAGGCTTCGCCTTCACATCAACACTACCCCCATGTCCAAGTATGTGGATGGGCGACTTCAATATGGTCTGTAATCCCGCCATGGACAGATTTCCTGCTGCAGTAAACTAATTAACTGCCTTTGCCCACTTGATGTCTGAGATGTCCTTGGTTGATATCTGGCGTTATCTACACCCCACAACTAAACAATACTCATGTTTCTCAGCCTTCTATAATGCTGGATACACACCAAGAGTTTCTGCGTCGAATGCGTCTGTCGATACGCGTCGATTCGATTATTTCCGAGCATTTTCAAACGAATTTCGATGATTTTTAGGTCGATTGCCATGTAAAGTATGTCAAATCGACCTAACGATCCATCGAAGCTTGAATCGGACATGTCGGAAATAATCGAATTGACGCGTATCGACGGACGCATCGAACGCGGAAACGCATGGTGTGTATCCAGCATAACACCCTATCTAGACTGGATCATTTCTTTGTTTCTGGTAATTTGCTGCCTGTGATACTGTCCACTGAGTTTCTCCCTCGTATTGTTTCTGATCACTCTCCAATCTGCATAACAATATCTTGGGATGATTCACCCACACAATTTATCTGGAAATTCAACCCGTTCTGGTTATCTCTGTTCACCTCAGATGATTGGCTAATAGATAAACTGATATCCTTTTTCCACACACACAGGGAAGAAAGTGATAAGGCACTTGTCTGGAACACTTTTAAACCTTACCTACGAGGGCTCCTCATTAGTGCTGTCTCATTATAAAAGAGAAACCAACAAATTTATTTCTGAACTCCAGGCCAATATTCCAATATTAGAACAAATTTATGTTTCGGACCCTTCTGAGGTGAACAAGATTGCTTGGAAAAAAGAGCAGGTCCAACTTTCCCGCATATTAAAGGGAAAAGCACAAGCTTAAGGGTTTTTTTTGCAAGCAAACGTTTTACGAACAGGGAGAAAAAACTAGTACAATACTTGCTAGAATGGCCAAGGACAGAAACTCTACAGGTGCTATCACTACCATTAAGGACACAAGTCCTCAGTGATTACTGGCCCAGTACCAATCAATACATGCTTCGCCACCTACTTTCAAGATTTATATACTGCTAAGTCCAATTTCACACGCGAGGAGGCCGAGATCTTCTTGTCTGAAATTTCCCTTCCCCGTCTTGCTCCGGATCAAGTGGAACTACTTGATGCCCCCATCTCCTTAGAGGAACTAGAACTTGCCATCCATTCACTCCCCAACAAAAAGGCCCCTGGTATAGACGGCATTCCTAGCGAAGTACTTAAAAGATTCTCTGAAATCATCTCGACCCCCCTTCTCCAAACCTTTCAATTTGCATTTGAACATGGCTCCCTCCCTGCCTCTATGCGCATCGCTCTTATTATACTGATTCCCAAGCCTGGAAAGGACTTATTACTATGTGATTCTTACCGGCCCATCTCCTTACTTCCAACCGATGTTAAAATACTGGCTAAAATACTCGCTTCAAGACTGAGCAAAGTCATCCTATCCCTTATCCATAATGATCAAACTGGCTTTATGCCTGGCAAAAAAACCTCTATTAATATTAGAAGATTATATGCGAACCTTCAAGCTAATCATGATAATAAAGGCAACAGAGTTGTGGTTTCTCTGGATGCCGCTAAAGCATTCGATGCTGTGGAATGGCCGTTCCTAATAGCCACACTTTCCAGGTTTGGGTTCGGTGATAATTTTATTCGGTGGGTGCAAGTTTTCTATACAGACCCTATGGCACAAATTTGTACTAACTAACATTTCAAACCCTTTCCCTATAGGTCGGGGTACTAGGCAGGGCTGCCCCCTCTCCCCCTTATTATACGCTCTTTCTGCTGAACCGCTAGCATGCAAGATCCGGGCCGATTCACGAATTGAAGGTTTCAAAATAGGTAACATTGAGGAAAAAATTAGTCAATATGCTGATGACACTATTTTATACCTAGCAGACCCCCAAAGTTCTCTTAAAACTGCTTTTGAATTCATCACCGAAATGGGTGAATACTCAGGTTTATCAATGAACTGGAATAAATCTGCTATCCTCCCTCTTGACGGTTTGGAGATCTCGGCCTCCTCGCTACCATGTCCTCTTCAAGTGGTCACATCCTTTAAATATCTTGGAGTAGTGGTCCAAGCTTCAGCAACCAAATACTATCAGGACAGTGTTGCTCCCCTACTACCACTTACTCAAAATAAATTGTCATCCTGGACAAAACTGCCTCTATCTGTTATGGGTCGAATTAATTTGCTTAAAATGGCCCTAATGCCTAAAATTATTTACATACTGCATAACTCACCTGTATACTTGCCTACATCCTTTTTTAATAAACTCAGATCCCTTATGCTTTCTATAGTATGGAATAAATCTCGGGCCAAACTTAGGCACGCTATACTGCAATGCCCTGCCTCCATGGGAGGGGTAGCTCTGCCATCCCCCTTTTTGTATTATATTGCTTCCAAGCTAGAACAATTAGCCCATTGGTTTGTAACAAATTCTCTGCAACCCCCTGATTTGCTGGGTTTCTCCTCCACGGATAGCTCTAACAATCTGCCTTTTGCGCTATTAAAGGGCACCCTTATCTCTCAAACTCAATCAAACACCATTTTACTCCAAGCCTCAAAAATTTGGCGCACCACGGGTAAACTAATGTCCTCCTCTGCCTGGGAATATTATACACAAGACAAGACAAGACAAATAACATTTATATTGCGCTTTTCTCCTTGCGGACTCAAAGCGCCAGAGCAGAGCAGCAGCCACTAGGGCGCGCTCTATTGGCAGTAGCAGTGTAAGGGAGACTTGCCAAAGGTCTCCTACTGAATTAGTGCTGGCTTACTGAACAGGCAGAGCCGGGATTCGAACCCTGGTCTCCTGTGTCAGAGGCAGAGCCCTTAACCATTACACCATCAGCCAACTTTGGCAAAACCCTAAACTCCCTGAACTACTCAAACTTTATAACACCAACCGGTGGGCAGATAAGGGTATACAATATATGGGTCAAATAATTAAGCAATCAACTCTACTCCCATACACAGACCTCCAAAGTCGTTACTCACTATCCCCGTACTTTCACTACATGTACCTACAGCTAAAGCATTCTCTGAGTTTTCAATTCCCTAATGGACTCCCATTAACTGATAACTCAACCCTTATGGACTTCCTTAAAGATGGTCCACTTCCTCACCACAGTGGTACTTTATATAATGTACTCAGTGAACAGATTGCAGGCCCAATAGCGGAAAAATCCAAAGAGAAATGGTTACAACTCGACATTCAAATTGATGAGGAAGAATGGGAGGATTGTTTGCTTGCCACTCGCTATGTATCCCCTTGTATTAGAGATCGTCTGTCCCAACTTTATATAATCCATCAAAGCTACCTCACTCCCAGTCGTATTTCAAAATACTCTCAGAAGACTCCAAACACTTGTCCTAAATGTGCACTACCCAACCCCTCCTTTCTACATCTACTTTGGCTTTGCCCTCCAATTGCCAACCTGTGGAAACAAGTAGTGTCCTTTCTCCACGATACTATGGGGTCCCCGGCCTCTTTAAACATTAAAAGTTGTATCCTCAATATATACGATGAAGATATAAACAAATTTGACAAATACTTTTTACTGGAAACCTTGTTCATGCTCAAACTCTGCATAGCATTTAGATGGTTATCCCCCACCCTTCTCACCTTCCTAGACTGGAAACTTAAGGTCAAAAACGCTCTCCCCCTTAAAAAATTAGTATATCAACATAGGGGTTGCCTGACTAAATTCAATAAAATCTGGGATAGATGGACGAATGTAGTCAACTAATATGTTTGTGAACCAGCCTATATGCATTGTACAAGTTAACACCTAATGTCTCATGCCGTCTTTGTTTCCTCACTCTTCTTCCTTCTGGAGTACTCTCCCCACTACTTAGTGGAGATACTCTCTTCCCTTCCCCCTCCAGCTCTGCCACCTCTCGCCTTCCTTCTCTCCTATGCCTCAGAAAGTACAATTATGACTCTTGGGTATGCTTTATATTGTATACTTTATATTAAGCCCTCTCTGTTTTTATATTGCACTGTGTTCATTATTCTACAAAACACTTGTTAAGATTCTGCAAACTTGATTATGTACTCTACAGTTACTACAATTTCCTGTATCTGTTTGTATATTTTGTACTGCTCTTTTTTACTCAATAAACCTTTTGGTCAATGAAAAAAAAAAAATGGGGAACTATACTGGTTACGTCTCATAGGAGTATTTGAAAATGAGTCCTCCCCCTCTCCCGCACTTACCCATTGCTGAGAGGCAGGGACACGCCTAGAAGTCAGAGCGCGTATGGCCGCAACTCCCAAGCTGGCCGCCAACCTGGCGGACCTGATGGGGAACCGACCAACCTAACGTGGGGTAGGTGGAGCAATCGCGCCGCCTCCCACGTTGCCCTGACAACGCCAAAGCGAGCTGCGAAATCTCGCCGCTCACAGTGACGGATAGTAAGGAGGCGCGTCCTAGCCGCATCAACCAATGGGCAGTTACCCTGACACTGTAAACAATATCACATGTCATGCGACTACGCATAGCATGCGAAAGAGACACTGTGTGGCTGGCATAATCTGGGGACACGAAGAGGAGGCAAGAAAGAGGGAGCAGGGAAATGCAGACATATTATATTAGAGACTGATAATATCAGTACTATGCAAATATAGCTTTTAAGAAAGGGACTGTCAGAAACACACACCTAAGCAACCAAGACATATAAAGAATATGTATAAAGAGGCGGCCACACAGAGAGGTATATGGAAACATATCATTAAATATCATTGGTTGATGCGGCTAGGACGCGCCTCCTTACTATCCGTCACTGTTAGCGGCGAGATTTCGCAGCTCGCTTTGGCGTTGTCAGGGCAACGTGGGAGGTGGCGCGATTGCTCCGCCTACCCCACGTTAGGTTGGTCGGTTCCCCATCAGGTCCTCCAGGTTGGCGGCCAGCTTGGGAGTTGCGGCCATATGCGCTCTGACTTCTAGGCGTGTGCCTGCCTCTCAGCAATGGGTAAGTGCGGGAGAGGGGGAGGACTCATTTTCAAATACTCCTATGAGACGTAACCAGTATAGTTCCCCATTAGGTCCGCTCTGAGGACGGACTGTAGGATTGGCTGAAGTTAGAAGTCACTTGTGATTGGTTACTAGTTCACCATGTGTATATAAAATGTCTGTATGTCATTTGCAAACTTGATGGCGAGCAGCTTAGCTTGATAAGGGGGTGGCTGCCCTGAAACGTCGTTATGATAGCTGTATCGTGCCAATAAAAGAGCTTATTTACGCTGATGGTGCCGGATTGATCTCTACATATCTACAAGTGAGCCAGTGTGCAGCTGGTTCAACCGTGGCACATCATTGTTTCTTTTGAAGAAGTGCTCCACTACTATTACATACAATATATTGTTTAAAACACGAACGCAATTGCCCCACAAAACGATTTTGTGAGTGTTTAGCGCTTTTCCTATACCTTCCATTATAGCAAAATCACCCCAAAAATGGTCCAGGCACCGCTTTGCTGAACGCACAGCGTACGTACCACGCAAGAACCTTCTCATAGATATTCATTGCACAAGCGTTTTGGGGGCGATTTTAAAAATCGCCTGTGCTTGTACAAAGGCAGAAAACACCTGTAGTGTGAATGAGCCGTCAATGTTATTTATATCCTTTAAATTAATATATTTCTTATTTTCAAATATTAATTTAACATGAAGGACAATGAACCAGGATAGAAAGGGCTAGTGTGGTTTGAATTATAAAACAACATATTTTCCTATGAAATCTCTAGGGTATGCCTGACTAGGGGTGTGCCAAGGGTGTGATTAGGGGTGTGGCCTTAGTGTCCCTCTTATCTTATAATGTTGGTCAGTATGCTCTTGTGCAATTTTGCATAACTATGAAATTTCGCAACTGTGCATGCACGATTGGACACATAAACTGAGACGCTGGAGTCGGATTATTTTTGTACCAACTCCACAGCCCTGGTTAAAATGACAGAGCCTGTCAATGACAAACTCTGTCTGAATAAGGAAGGGGATCGAGGGTGTGACCAGAGCCGGGACAAGGTCCTCCAGCACCCAAGGCTGAGACACCAAAGTGCGCCCCTCCATCCCTGCCACCCCAGCCATCACACACTGATTGCTATTAGACTAAGAGGCGCCACAGGGCCCACAACCTCCCCAACACCTTAATCTCTAGTTATCTGGCTTGCAGTCACTGCCATGTATCCCCTTTTCCGTTTTATTTCTGCTTCAAACACAATTAGGAATGACAGCTGAATGAATTCTGCGCCCCCTCCTACACTGCGCCCTGAGGCTGGAGCCTCTCCAGCCTATGCCTCGGCCCGGCCCTGGGTGTGACAAACGCCCACCTGTCACGGAACAGCCGTGAGAAACGCAGGTGAATCGGGAGAATTCGCGCAGTCCATTTTCTGATCGCTTCCTGGTTAGATTTGCGCAGTCATTGCAGCGAACAGAATGACATTCCTTCTTTTAAAAGACAGGTTTTTTTTCCTTTTACCAAATGGCAGGAAGCCTTCAGCAGGAACTGTCCCAGGCACCCGGCTGTGCTAAGGGCCCATCCATCAGATGAAGTCAGATAAGTAGCCTGACAGAACCAATTTAGAGGAGAGTGAGTGAGACTCCTCGTCCCCGATCTCAGCAGGGAAGCCGACATGTAGCCTGCTGTCCTAGCTTCAAAGAGCCCTTCACCTAGAACTGACCTGCTGTAATTCCTAGATGTCTATAATAATCCATAAACTGCTATGTTTGTCATATTTCCTGTGTTACAAGGCTGGCAGGCCATCCAAACTCACACAGCATGCTGGGCTT
Source organism: Hyperolius riggenbachi (assembly GCF_040937935.1). Classification (NCBI taxonomy): domain Eukaryota; kingdom Metazoa; phylum Chordata; class Amphibia; order Anura; family Hyperoliidae; genus Hyperolius; species Hyperolius riggenbachi. The sequence continues at coordinate 193,352,541 of NC_090653.1, read as the reverse complement.
TGCCTGGCGCTGGTACTGAGAACGTTTCAGAACATTCTGAGGTAAGGGCTGTCAGTTAGTCAGTTTGAAAGTGCCCTGGTGATACCACACGGGTCCTACCCCTCGTGTTTGGTACCAGGGTGCTGGGTAAATCGAGACAGATCTGAAAATGTTAGTAAATCTGCCCTGACCTGTAGGGTTCTGTGAGATAGAGACCATATATGGTTAGATATGATTTATGGTCCCCAGCAGAAGGGGAGGACCCATCTCATGTTCTAAGGGGGTGTGTGATTCCCGCCCTCACCCCCTCCTACTGGATCAGGGGTATAAGAATGGCAGAGGAGCCAAAATCAATGTCCTCCACTTTGAAACATCATCCCGATTACATCCTTGCCAGCTTGAGGACATGCTGGCATCTGGCTTGTTTGGACTTTGACACTGAGTCCTCCACTCTGAAACCAAGGACTTAGCATTTCTTTCCCGGAAAGGACATATTTCCACGAACCTAAGTATTTTCTCCTTCCTTTTATTTTTATACTGGCTATTAATGTTTCTATAATTGTTGATTTTAATGATTTTCTGTATATATTATTTATATTTTGTTTTTAATAAACGACGCTAACGTCCTTTATTTGTTCAGCTACCCTATTATTCAGCCACACAAACTGAACTTGGGCTTCTGAAGAGTCGCTACTATTGTTGCTAGTTAGACAGAATAGAGTGTGTTTAACCATTTTTATTTTCAGGTCTCTACTCAGCCAGTCAGTGAATTCCTCTGTCCCATGGTAACAGAGGTGGTGGCAGTTATACCCTGAAATAGTGTGTAATTTGTAATTACCGTAACTCACAGGCTCCCTTCTAGTCGGTCTGCGGCCAAATTCCCAGCGGTTTCTGCACACCGATTGCAACCACAGCTTGCATGGTCTGTGTGCTGAAACCGATTGGAAGGTATTGAGCGTTCCGGCCACTAGGGGTCCTGTGACAGTGTTTGGCAGCGTTTGGGATCTGTGTTGTGCTGAAAGTATCTAAGATAGCGCTATCAAATTAGCCCTATCGAGAAACAAACTAATTCATTGGTAGTAGCTGAATGCAATATATTTTTTATATATACAGAGAGACGGAGTAGCCAGTACACCTCCCCAAAAGTTTTATTTTATTTGGCATGGAAATGTCTGGGAACTACAAGGTCATGTGCATGGCAGACCTGCAAAATCTTTGTGATGAATGTTAAGGCCGACGCATTGTCCTGCTGCTTCGAACCCGAAACAGTTCAGCCCTCACCTCCTGTAACCATCCTGCCTGAACACATAGTGGTGGCCGCCACAGACCCCATGGAGGATCTGACTACCACTCTACAGTCTGCCAGTGCCACATGTCACTCCTCCTCCTACTGCTGCTGTATTTATCCTCCTGCTGTCAGTGGTCCCACCGCCAGGGTCCACACAATACATTGCCTGCTGCCAGTGCCACATGTCACTTCTCCTTCTACTGCTGCTGTATCTATCCTCCTGCTGTCAGTGGTCCCACCGCCAGGGTCCACACAATACATTGCCTGCTGCCAGTGCCACACATCACCTGTTTGTTTTGTTTTTTTAATTACACCTATTTCAATGTGATTTCCCTTTAAAAAAAAAAAAACACATCCGAATTCCCGAACACAATTTTTTTACCGAATTTTGAGACAGACACCCGAACCGAATCCGAACCGAATTTCGTGGTCGAAGGCGAATCCAAATGTCATGCGGACCCGAATTCGAATGTACCCGAACCGAATTTTGGTACATCTGAGCATGCCTGGCTATGATCTTTGCCTTTCCTCCAGTATAATATTCTACCCAAGTGGACTGCTTGGTAATACTTACAAATATCCGGTATAGACAGCCCTCCTCCTTCCCCCCTTTGAATAAGGTGTCTATGTGAGATTCTACTTCTTTTGCCCCTCCATATAAATCTCTTCAGCACAGCCTGGTCCTCTCTAAACCAGGATCTTGGTATAAAAATAGGAAGACACTGGAACACAAAGAGTAATCTAGGGAGGATCATCATTTTGATTATAGAGATCCTGCCCAAGGCATTGAAGCAGGGTCTGTCCCACCCGTCCAGCAATTTTTTACAGTCGGGTAGTAGCAAAAAAGTATCTGTACCGTGTTAGCCAAACAAATTATATAGGTAGAAAAAAAACAACGTTTTGTAAGAAATAATACCTTTTAATGGCTAACTAATAGAGTTAAATGATGCAAGCTTTCTGGGATCTAGTCCCCTTCTTCAGGCATATTTCCAGATGTAAGCTGAAGTAAAACACTGATGCAGATAAATGGTAAACACGAAGATGACAGTTGTGTTGGTTACTGTTTATCCGTTAGGTGTCAAGTGATTAGCAGGCTGGAGCCAGTGAGTTAGTGCAACCATACATGAAATCCAGCAGGTTTCTGAAGATCATGAAGCCAAATCAATCATGTTATATAAGGTGTCATGAATCCTGTTCCACAATTTAAACCTTCTGTTAATGTCTTGAACATTTTCATAAATTTGTACTCAGAAACTTTTCTTGATTGATCATTTTTGAAGTTACCCTTAAGAACAAGTACTTTTAGATCTTGCATGCTGTGTCCTGGTTCACAGAAGTGTTGGCCCACTGGTGTGTCCATTTTACCCTCATTAATTTTAAAGCGGTGATGGTTCATTCTTGTGCGCAGTTTTTGTCCTGTTTCTCCTATATAGATTCCTCTTGAGGGGCATTTCATGCAGCGTATCATGTATACAACATTGGATGACTCGCAGGAAAATTGGTCTTGTATTTGATGATATTTCTGTGAGTTTGGTATTTGTATTTGGCTTGTGCTCAAGATATAAGGGCAGGTCTCACACCTTGTGTTATTGCAGTAACACAAGGTGTGAGACCTGCCCTTATATCTTGAGCACAAGCCAAATACAAATACCAAACTCACAGAAATATCATCAAATACAAGACCAATTTTCCTGCGAGTCATCCAATGTTGTATACATGATACGCTGCATGAAATGCCCCTCAAGGGGGGCGCATGCGCGGCGCGCTGAGGGAAGGAAGCAGCTAGATGTAGCTCCGTACTTGCCGGGCTACAAAAACCGCTTGCAGGGGTATTTAGCACAATTTCGGAAGCCGAATTCATCAGCCACCCCTCCACAAAGCTGCAGTGCATGTCCCAGAGGAAAAAGACCGGGGCTTACAGGCGCCAGAGAGCTGTAACGGACTATTTTCTGAGGCCGCGTGATTCCAACATGCCCTCCCAAGATGGCCGCGCCTCACCCACGCCATCACAAGACTCCATACCGGAGGAAGGCGCGGACTGGACGACAGCTAAACAACCACGCTCTCTAACTAAGAAAGACCTAGACGACAGTCTTGAGCAGATGTACACCCGTCTAGCAGGAAAATTTCAATCGGAGCTCAGGCGAGTGGAGGCCTCCCTTACCCAGGACATAGCGTCACTCAGCTCGAGGACGGACGTCTTAGAGACCAAACACGATGAGCTGCTGGCCTCGCATAAAGTTCTTCAAAAAGAACACCGTATCCTGAACGGAACGGTACTAACATTGCAAGCCCAGTCTGAGGATCTGGACAACAGAAACAGGAGGAACAACCTCCGCATAAGAGGCCTACCGGAATCGTACCAGGAGCCTATGCCCCCTGTCATGGCCATCTTTCAGAAGTTACTCCCAGACACCGCAACAGGGGCCTTCACTTGTGACAGGATCCACAGGGCGCTTAGAGTGCAGCCTCCGCCTGAAAAACCACCCAGGGATATCGTTTTATGCTTAAAAGACTTTTTAATAAAGGAACAGATACTGAAAGCGGCCAGATCAACTACCAATCTCCAATATGAGGAACACTCCATACAGATTTTTCAAGACTTGTCACCTACCACGTTGGAAAAACGAAAGGCGATGAAAAATATTACCTCAGTGCTCTCGAAGGCCCAAATCCGTTATCGATGGGGATTCCCCTTCAAGTTAATAGTTACGGAAAACGGAACAACCCATATAGCCCAATCACCCAGTGATGGTAACAAGATGCTACAGAAATTGGGCCTACAAAGAGCACCTTCACCACTAAAAGGAGTAAGACAGAAATCGCTCTCCCCTATCTGGTCTCAACGCACGCAACGATTGAACAACACACCGGGATCGCGGTCTCCCTCTCCGGAACCTCCGTGATGGATGGGTGATATCTTAAATTTTACTTATTGCTCATTATGTCCTTTATCCTTCTGATATAGCCCCGAACTTTATTTTATAGGCACAATTTAGCTTTAAAAATCGAAGTGACTTGCTACGCACTTTATTTTAAGATCATCTGGCGGTGTTCCTAAAGCCAGGCTCTGTGCATTTTGCGTTACCCCCCCTCAGCCTACTTTTTTTGGGAGGTTGTTGATTCTCAGGACTCCTCTCCTACTAATAAGCGGAGAGGTAGCCTGTAGATACAAAACTTTGTTGTGTTCTTTTCATTCACTACCGGACTCAGTCCAGGTTAAAATGTTATATTTGTTCATACTAGTGTTGATGTTTATCTCTATGCAATATACCCAGCTACAGACACACTATCTGTATAACCCCTTTTACTCAGTGATATGGCACTCAGGACAGCCAATGGATGACATAACCTCTTGCATTCCTATAATTTGCTTCTTTAATCCCCCATAAAAATGACACTGAACATTATAAGCCATAATGTACAGGGTTTCAACTCCCCCAATAAACGCAGGACTGCATTTCGACAATACCAACAATTGAAAGCAGATATCCTGTTATTACAGGAGACTCACTTTTCACAATCGAACCCCCCCTCTTTTCTATGCAGGAATTACTCTATATACTACTACACAACTTATAGGAATAAAACAAGAGGTGTTGCCATTCTATTCAGAAATGGGATTAATTTTGAACTAAAAAAGGTATATAAGGATCCTGAAAGCAGGTTTCTTGTACTCCAATGTACTCTCTCAGGCAAGGAGGTAACCTTTTGCAACGTATATGCTCCACACTCGATGCAAGCTCAATTCTTTAAAGACTTATTTACTAGAATAGAAGGATTCCAATCCAACCATTTAATAATAGCAGGGGATTTTAATTGTGTCTCAAACGCTTTAGTAGATAGAAGTCTTTCTACTGAAGGAAGCAGAACCTTTCCCAAATCCCTACGAAGGGCGCTGAGCACAAATCAGATGACTGACCTTTGGAGAGCATTCAATATGGGTGACAGAAGTTATACCTACTATTCACATCCACAAAACTCATATGCCAGACTGGACCATATTTTTCTGTCGGCCGTTTTAATGACCAATGCTCAGTCTGCTGATATCTTGTCGTGCGCCTGGTCAGATCACCAAATAGTAATAGGGTCATTGAAAACATTAGGCACCCCATTCTTAGCAGAAAATTGGCGTTTGAATGACCTATTATTACAAGACCCAAACGTGGTAAGCGAGGCCCAGTCCACTCTGGAGGAATACTTTATACTAAACAATAATGGTGAGGTCTCACTCTCTACACTATGGTCAGCACATAAGGCTGTGATGAGAGGAAAGTTCCTGCAAATGGCCTCTAAACGGAAAAAACAGAGACAGGCAAATATTCTCAAGCTATCTGAGGAACTAGATCTGCTGTATAGAAAACATAGCACAGATTTAGACCATAATACCCTAGCTCTAATCAAAGATAAAAGGTATGCCCTGAATCAAATATTATCAGAATCCACAGAGAAAGCCTTGAAATTCTCCAGAGCAAAATTCTTACTTTACGGAAATTCAGCAAGCACCATGTTTGCGAAGAGATTGTCCTCCTATCACAAGCCACCACACTTGTATAAACTCCAGAATGGACATGGGTCTGTAGAGTCATTGCCTTCTAAAGTTATGAACATATTTGAAAAATATTATAGCGCACTATTTTCACCTGCTATCCAAACAGACCCTGGGATAGACGACTGGCTTAGCTCTCTCCCTATACCTTCCCTGCCTGCAGAAAAATTAGAAATACTAAACTCGCCAATCACAGATGAAGAAATCTCTCTAGCTATTGCCTCATTAAAAACTTCTAAAGCACCAGGCCCAGACGGGTTCACTGGTCAGTACTATAAATTGTTCAAAGACATCTTAGTCCCTCAGATGAAAATATTATACAATGACTCCCTACAAGGGAATAAATTCACCTCTGATCTGACACAGGCCTTTGTGACACTTATACCTAAACCTAATGTAGACCATACCCTTCCACAAAATTACCGTCCAATCTCGTTAATCAATAATGACACCAAGATCTTTTCGAAAATCCTGGCCAGTCTTCTATCTCAGGTTATTTCAGAGCTTATTTCTATTTCACAATCCGGTTTTATACCTCAACGCCAAACCACAGATAACACCAGAATGGCATGTAATATCCTCCAGGACGCTAAACTATATAATCAAAGGTACTTAATGCTGAGTCTAGACCAGGGGTCTGCAACCCGCGGCTCCAGAGCCGCATGCGGCTCTTTTTCACCTTTGCCGCGGCTCCTAGGCCGCGACTTAGCCGTGGCTCAGGTAGTGTGTGTCAGTGGCTGCGGCGCACGTGTGACGTGTGCTGCGCTGGCCGGCAGCCTATCAGAGAGGCCGCCGGACCGGTGGAGTGCAGGGCTTCGGGCGGCCATTTTCCCGTAGCCCTGCAGTGTAATGCAGGCAGGACGTGACGTCGGGAAGGAAGAGGATCGTGAGAGTTGCACACCACAAGGAGGTCGGGACAGGAGGAGATCGTGACAGGAGGTTGTGCATATTGGGGTCAGATCTGCTGAAGGATTGTGCATATCGGGGTCATATCTGCTAACGATTTGTGCATATCGGGGTCATATCTGCTAACGATTTGGGCATATTGGGGTCATATCTGCTAACGATTTGTGCATATTGGGGTCATATCTGCTAACGATTTGTGCATTTTGGGGTCATATCTGCTAACGATTTGTGCATTTTGGGGTCATATCTGCTAACGATTTGTGCATTTTAAGGTCATATCTGCTAACGATTTGTGCATATTGGGGTCATATCTGCTAACGATTTGTGCATTTTGGGGTCATATCTGCTAACGATTTGTGCATATTGGGGTCATATCTGCTAACGATTTGTGCATATTGGGGTCATATCTGCTAACGATTTGTGCATATTCGGGTCATATCTGATCCTGTATATAGCATTAAGGTAAGAAACAATATATGCAGTGTTAGATTTGTTTTATAATGGTTTTGCGGCTCCCAATTTTTTTCTCTTTTCGGGAAACGGGTCCAACTGGCTCTTTATGTCTTAAAGGTTGCAGACCCCTGGTCTAGACCTACATAAGGCCTTTGATTCAGTGCTGTGGACATACCTCCATAAGGTTCTTTTCAAAATGGGAATCTTTGGCCCATTTCTCAATGGGATATTAGCATTATATAACAACCCAACAGCTAAAATAAGAATGCCTGGAATTTTATCTAACCCCCTACCCATTACCAGAGGTACTAGACAGGGGTGCCCCCTCTCACCGCTATTATTTTCAATAGCTATAGAACCCCTTTCGTTAGCCATAAACAACAATCCAGATATCAAGGGTTATATGAAGCAAGGAAAAGAGTATAAACTCATTTTATACGCAGATGATGCCTTATTATTCCTTTCACAGCCCCTCACCTCTATGCCCATATTACTGCCTTTACTGGACAGGTTTGGAGTACTATCAGGTCTAAAAGTAAACACTTCAAAATCACACGCACTTCCAGTTAACCTACCCCCTCAAGTGGTCAAACTATATAAAGCAAACTTCGATTTCAGATGGGCTGAGACACATTTCCCCTACCTGGGTATCAAATTGACCTCATCCTTTGATTCACTTACTACAACTAACTATATACCTATGCTAAAATCTATTGAACAAACTCTACTCGAGTGGACCAAATATAAAATTTCATGGTTGGGTAAGGCAACTGCAATAAAAATGGTGATTTTGCCCCGCTTATTATACCTTATGAGAGCACTCCCAATTAACCCTTCAAAAACTTTACTAATGAAATTCCAGAAAGCTATCAACAAATTCATTTGGGGGGGGGAAACCAGCCCGATTTAAGAATATATACTTATATAGACAGCAGATAGATGGAGGGGTGGGGGTCCCTAATATTTTTTATTACTTTTTAGCTGCACGCTTTTCTCAGCAAATTCAATGGTCCAGATCCCCATTACAAACTTTATGGGCACAGTTCGAGGCAGACTCTGTTCTCCCATATAATATTCAAAATATACATAGTCTATCACTTACGCAGGCAAAAGGACTGCGAGAACTGAATTTAATTGTGCACACTGATTTTGAACTATGGCATAAGTATAGAAGTAATATGAAGTTATGCTCACCAAAACCCCCCCGCCTGTCATTTATAGGCCATCCCGGGTTCCCTCCCGCATTTCATAATAAAACCCCATTTGATAAATGGATCACACCAGGGCTAACCACCTCCAACAGATTCTGGATATCAGACAAATTCTCAGCCTTTTCGCTACTACAATACAATTATAGTATAGCAACATGTGAATATTTTCATTACCTCCAAATTAGAGATTTCTTCCTTAAACACACAGCCCCTATGGGAAGGTATAATTGCACCTTTTATGAAAACTGGTACTTTAATAATGAACCACTGACGGGCACTATCTCCAGGATATATACGCATATGATAAGTTTACAGCAAGAACAGAAAACCAAAATAATGACAGAATGGGAGAAAGAACTCCAGATAAATTTAGACATAACCCAATGGCGAGCTCTAGCACAAAATATGTTAACAGCAACACGAACTCCCATGATAAGAGATACGGCATTAAAACTATTTACAAGATGGTATAGATCTCCTGAAAAAATTCATAGACTCTTTCCTTCAACTTCCCCATTATGCTTTAGGGGCTGTCAAGAAAGGGGCACACTATCTCATATTTTTTGGCAATGTGATAAAGTCAAACCAATATGGGATGCTATGCAAATAAATATCTCGGCTATTACATCTACAACTATAAACATGGAACCTATGCACGCCTTACTATTTGCACCTAATTCCGCTGTTCCAAAAAAATTTAGAAGGATATACTACGCTGCAATTTGTGCAGTTTTATGGTCAGTGGCTCGACAATGGAAACAAACCACGATTCCTAATAGTTTAGTGATGTCCAGATTAGAAGATATCAGACTGATGGATCATTTGTATAGCATATTACATGATACTAAACTTAAATCTCAAATGGAGTGGGTGGAAGGGAACAAAATAATTATGAGTTTTAACCATTAAAGAGAACCCGAGGTGGCTTTGTATAACGTTAGTGGGGCACAGAGGCTGGTTGGGCACACTAACACCAGCCTCTGTTGCCCCATGGTGTGTGTCAAAGACCCCCCTTCTCGCCGCTATACCCCCGCAATGCTGGCGACACGCAGCGTGTCGCCAGCACAATGTTTACCCTAGCGCTGTCTGTCAGCGCCGCTCTGCCGCCTCCTCCGCATCGCCGCTACCCGCCCTCGTCCCTTCCCTCACGCTGATTGGAGGGAAGGGACGAGGGCGGGTAGCGGCGATGCGGAGGAGGCGGGGGAGCGGCGCTGACAGACAGCGCTAGGGTAAACATTGTGCTGGCGACGCGCTGCGTGTCGCCAGCACTGCGGGAAGGATAGCGGCGAGCAGGGGGGTCTTTGACACACACCATGGGGCAACAGAGGCTGGTGTTAGTGTGCCCAACCAGCCTCTGTGCCCCACTAACGTTATACAAAGCCACCTCGGGTTCTCTTTAATGTTCAACGAGCTGCTTCACCAATTGGCTGTCCTGAACCTTGAAAGAAGAGATGTTTGCCTACACTGAGATATCGATGTTTGATTAAATATTAGTGATTAATGTCTGACTTTTATTAAGCTCTGTTGTTAAATGCAATTGAAGACATAGAGAATGTACTTATACTGCTTAGTTTACATGTTTTATATGATGAAAGTTATAATTCTGTAATGCATAAATCTTTTGCAAATAAAACTAAGTGAAAGAAATGCCCCTTAAGAGGAATCTATATAGGAGAAACAGGACAAAAACTGCGCACAAGAATGAACCATCACCGCTTTAAAATTATTGAGGGTAAAATGGACACACCAGTGGGCCAACACTTTTGTGAACCAGGACACAGCATGCAAGATCTAAAAGTACTTGTTCTTAAGGGTAACTTCAAAAATGATCAATCAAGAAAAGTTTCTGAGTACAAATTTATGAAAATGTTCAAGACATTAACAGAAGGTTTAAATTGTGGAACAGGATTCATGACACCTTATGTAACATGATTGATTTGGCTTCATGATCTTCAGAAACCTGCTGGATTTCATGTATGGTTGTCCTAACTCACTGGCTCCAGCCTGCTAATCACCTGACACATAACGGATAAACAGTAACCAACCCACTGTCATCTTCGTGTTTACCATTTATCTGCATCAGTGTTTTACTTCAGCTTACATCTGGAAATATGCCTGAAGAAGGGGACTAGATCCCAGAAAGCTTGCATCATTTAACTCTATTAGTTAGCCATTAAAAGGTATTATTTCTTACAAAACGTTGTTTTTTTACAGTCGGGTAGAAGCCTGTCGTAGTTGGCCCCAAATAAGTCCCTCTCATTTGAGCATATTTTTATCCCCAAGTAATCGATACAGCTAGTCTGCCATTTAAATAGTACTATAGATTGAATAGTGTGTCTAGACAGGGGTGAACAGCCCCGGTCCAGAATAGTGGTTTTCTTTGTATTAACTTTAAAATTCGAACAGTGACTGAAGGATTCTAATAATTGAACCGCCCTTGGTATGGATGTGGCCGGTTCTAAGTCAGCAGTAAATCATCTGCGTAAGCAAGTATTTTGATTTCATTCTGGCCGGTCTTTAAACCTGTTATCGAATGGTCTCTCTGTACAGCCTGAATAAGGGGTTCTAATGCTAAATTAAAGAGGTAGGGTGAAAGCAGACAGCCCTGTCTGACTCCATTGCAAACTGGAAAGTCAGAAAAGACAGCCCCATTAACCTTAATTGCTGAACTTTGATTTGCATAGAGCTTTTTAATTCAATTGCAAAAGGAGTTTCCTACTTTAACTGTATCTAAGACTTAGGCCTCGATTCATAAAGCATTACGGTACCTCATGTGGTAATGCTGAAAACAGCAGACTTTACCGACCACTTAGCAAAATGTCAATTCATAAAGGCTGTTACCGCATGAAAAGCTGACATTACCGACCAGGGAGATAAATTACCGACTTGGCTGTAGTTACCGACAACACATGTCAGTAAATTGCCAGCAAATGTCATTTCATAAAGCCTTCAACAAGCGGTAAGCCTGGCGGTAGTTATCGACACCTCTAGTGAGGTGTTAACAAGTTACTGACAGCTCTGACAGCTCTGATGAATGCAAAGTGCAGAGAGCCAAAGTCTATTTGAGTCATCTGTGGAGAGAGCCAGAGAGCTGTCTGTGTGAGTCATTTGAGCAGGCAGGGAAATACTGTGTGACTCATCTATCTGAGTCATCAGTGGAGAGAGCCGTCTGTGTGAGTCATTTCTGCAGGGCAAAGAGAGAATCGAGACACTGCTCTACTCTACCGCTCATGGGGCTGCTGTAATTTACCGACCTCCAAGGGCAGCTGGGGAAATCTTTATGAATTAGCACACAGACCGGGAAAATACCGAGTGCGGTATTTTCCCGCCAAGATTTTTTTATCGCACTGCTTTTTATGAATCGAGGCCTTTATATAGATAACGCCTATTAAGTCTATCGAAAGCTTTTCCGGCATCTAGCGCCACCATTGCCGCCTCAACTCCACATCCACGGACCTTATTACAGAAACCAACAGCAGTGTACATGTTTTCATACAGTTGTGTAATGATTGTGGAATTATTCCCGTGGTCAGCGCACAGGATGCGCGCTGACACTGCGGAAATCCTCCACAAGCGTATAATCTGAGAGAACCCAGCAATGGTGCTCTGCACCTGTAGAGGGAAATTCCTGCCGGCAGATGGAGCTGTGGAGTGCAGAGGAACAGATCCTCTGCACAGCCACAGATGCCAGATAGGAATTGTACGAGGGGAAGCAATGCAGGGCAAGATAGCCCTTAAAGAGAGAAAGCACAGAGACAGGGTGTCCACCAATCTAGTCGCCAGAGCGATGATGAACACACAATCGTGAAGACCAGGTGGGAAAGCAATCGCAAGAGATGGCGATTGCTAACAGCGACACAAGACCGAATAAGCACAGGGAAGGAATGTATGTATGTCCACCAATCTAGTCGCCAACCAGCGACGGCGAACACACAACAGTGGAAACCAAGTGAGACCGCAATCGCAAGAGATGCGATTGCCAATGAGGATGAGCACAGGGACAGAATGTATGTGTGTGCACCAATCTAGTCGCCAACCAGCGAAGGTGAACACACAACAGCAGAAACAAAGTAGGAATGCAATCGCAAGAGTGGCGATTGCCAATAGTGACAAGACAGAGTAAAGGCTAAACACAGGAGCAGAGAGAAAGGCACACCATAACATACAATGAGAATGTCAACGAAAACAACAAACGCAATACCTAAATTCGGTCACCGCGCGTTAGGCGCAACAGTGACAAGTGCATTTACGGCGCGGTCTCCGCACATTAAGTGCAACAGAGACAAGCACGCCACCCTGACTAACGAATTAACACAAATGGACAAATAACAGGAACGCTTGCTTAACGGCTGCCTCACCGCAGACAACCGCAAGCGTTTGCTCCAGACAGACAGACGAAGGGAAAACAGGAATAGGTCAGATAAGATCCACCGCTCTTCCGCCAGAGCGAGTGCGATCCGGGTTCAGGGATAGGACAGGAAGGATCCACTGCTCTTTCCGCCAGAGCGAGTGTGAACCAAGTAGAGAAACAAAGCTAGCAGGATCCACTGCTCTTTTCCACCAGAGCAAGTGTGATCCAAGTACAGAAACGGAGCTAGTAGGATTCACTGCTCTTTTCCACCAGAGCAAGTGTGATCCAAGTACAGAAACAGAGCTAGAAGGATTCACTGCTCTTTTCCACCAGAGCAAGTGTGATCCGAGTACAGGAATAGGCCTAGCAGGATCCACTGCTCTTTCCGCCAGAGCGAGTGCAATCGCAAGGACAAGACAGGCAATACAGATAATACAACCTGACTGCACTAGAAGGATTGCCTAGTGCAGTCCCCAGGAATTACTCTAAGATCTTTAGCAAACAATAGCAAGGCTGACACTCCAGGAGTGTATTAACAAACCATCATGACCAGCAAAGGATTGTGGGATCACATGGTATTTATGCTGCAAGCCTTCAAAGGAGGCGGCTAGATAATTTGCATGACAAATGTATGCAAATTCCTCAGCAGCAGAGCAGGTCTGAAACTTGCAAAGTGAAGTCTATCTTCCAGAGACCTGTAGCCCACAGACTTGAGAAATGGTCAAACAGCTGTCTGCCTGTGCAGCCAGATGCTGATGAAAAGAGTGGCACTCGCTGTACACAGGGAAAAGGGTGCCCAAGCCTCAAGGGATCCTCACACCGTCAGATCCAATCCATGCAAGAAAGAGTGTTGGAGGCTGGCACTTCCAAAAGTAGAAAAGCTCTTTATTGAAGCATTAAAAACAGTGGTAATACAGCTGTATTACCACTGTTTTTAATGCTTCAATAAAGAGCTTTTCTACTTTTGGAAGTGCCAGCCTCCAACACTCTTTCTTGCCTGTGCAGCCAGCTGAGCGGATCATTACAGTCGTCCCCCTCCCCCCCTCCCCCCCCTAGAGACAGCTTCTAGACGTCTCTCAAACCTGGTATTAGCAAAAAACTCTGACTGAAGACTCATGAAGGTCGGGACAGCCCGACTAGGCCCACTTCCAGAGTCAATCCTCCCGAAACCGACCTCATCAGAAGCAGAAGCCATCGAAACATGCCCATCAGTACTACAAGTCTCAGCGTAACACCCATCAGAACTGTGAATGCCCGAGAAGACCCTATCGACACCCTCCGAGCCATGCCCACCACCTTCCAGGGATCGTCCAAAAACACCAAACCTGCCACAATACCTATTTGAAGTGTGTCTTTCCACAGAGAAGCCACTATTGATCTCATCCAGGGTACCAGTAAATATTTTTCACAGAATCTCCCAGAACACTTTGAAGCTCCGCAGAGATCCCAAGAGGGCAGAACGATCACCAGGCTCACATGGAGAACTACCAAAAACCCCTATGGAACCAATGACAATTCCGGATTCAGGATAACCAGGACAAGTATCAAGATCAGGGCTTTCAGGGACCACTTCTGGGTATGCAAGCAGGCAGGCAATATCAGAACATGTCTCCACTGAGGAAGCATCTGAGCATGCTGGCAACCGAGACACACTTGGGCTTTCTGGGTCACAGAGCACATCGGGGTACACTAGCACAAGAGAAACCTCAGGACATATCGAGGAACTGCCAACCTCAGAGTCTGTCATGACAAGATCAAAACCAAAACCGGGCAGAGAATCATCACGAGTAGTGGTCACAAGCACTGGACTTACAAAAGAAGTCTTGGACTCAGACTTAGAAATTTCCGTGACTGTACTGGTATCCAACCAACACTCATCATTGACTACACATGACTGAAGCTCCCCAAGAGCTTCAAAAGTAGTCAATATAGCAGCGATGTCTACTGAAGTGGGCAACACCTCAGGTGGCCCTGCGGGACAGGAGGCACCTCCTAAAAGTTCTGCACCCTTTGGGAGCAAGTCGGAGACCTCCAGAACAACAGACAAAAGCTCAGGAGCATCGTTTCCCAAGTTCTCTGACAAAGAAATCAAGGATTCTGAACTATCCATGTTACAGGGCAAAACATCAGATACATTTTGCGGACAGAGCAAATGTCCCAAGGATGGTTCTACAATCCGCTGAGACTGTATTTATCTTCATGAACAGGATGCACAGGAATATTTACTGGAACACACACTGACTCCCTAACTCTAATCTCACTGCACACAGAATTCTGCATAGCAGTTAAACTAGACTGCAATTCCAAAATGGCAGAAAACAGATGAGAATGGTAGCAATACCTAGACGAGCCTCTAGGGTCACTGCAGGAGATTTTATGCAAGGCAATACTGACTCATCCAGAGTACAATGTGGAGAGTTAGCACCAGCCTCTGAGCAAGAAAGGGACTCACAAATGTCAGTGCGATTGGACATCATGGTTTTATTCATGGTACAGGGCAGGATCCCAGAGATCTTCTCTGGACAAGGCAAAGATTCCCCAGTATCAGATTCACAAAACCAAAGCGCTGTCTCGCCCTTAGACTCGGCTAACAATGTCGAATCAGAGGAGTCAGAACGCAAAATTTGCGAATCGAAGATCGCTTTAAGTTGCGAAACTGACGCTTCCTTAGCGCAAACGTCCGCAATCTGCGGACCAGACTGCAAGGTGTTCAGGACAGAAACACTGGAGCAACTGTCATCAGGCAACAAGCCTTTACAGGTGTGAACAGAGTGGGACATCGATTCATATGCAGAAAAAGTTGCGACAACAACAGGAGAAACTTTATTAGACACATTAATTTTACTTTTGATGCTGCATAGTTTAGGAATTTTCCCCATAGCAGGATCATAGATGGGAGGTCTTAAAGATCTGTTTTTAATTGACAAGGGATCCCACATATCTTTGACAAAACTGACACATTTATGTTGATTACAATCTGCAGAAACAAGAGAGAATCTTTCAGAATTCACACAGGTGTCCACCAGCGTAGTACACCCATTAATTTCAGATCGCACAGTGTCTAAACTCACTTGCTTTACCCCAGAAAGGGCTGGTGCACACCGAGCGGCTTTTTGGGCGTTTTCAGATCCGCTTGCGGCTGCGGATCTGCTTGGTCAATGTATCTCAATGGGGTGGTGCACACCAGAGCGGCAGGCGTTTTGCAGAAACGAAAAATGCCTGGGTGAGGCATTTTTTGGATTTCGGATGCGTTTCTGCCTCCAATGTTAAGTATAGGAAAAACGCAAAACGCCTGTAAAACCGCTTGATCAAGCGGATTTTGATGCGGATGCGTTTTTTTCAAGAATGCGCACTTCCAGGTCAAAGTGTGCTTCCTGTGTGGCAGATTTGCATGAGGGATTTTAGACTGCGCAGGAGGAAGATGGCAGCAAAGTGGTTTACCACAGAAAACCTGATAATTAAGATTGAAAACAGCCCAGAACTTTATGACAAGTCTTTGCCTGGATATAAAGACCATCAAAGGGCTCATGAAATCTGGAGCAACATTGCAAAAGATTTTCTTGGAGAAAAATGGAATACTTTAAGCCAAAAGGGCAAGGATTCTAAGAGTAAGTATATGTGTACAGAATTGTTGTATTTTATTGATTTCATGCAGCACTTTGCAGACAATATATCATCACCCCTCCACTAAATGAGTAATTAAACAATTAGAAATTTCATTATCACAGGTCTCTGGCAAAGCTGTTCTCTCTATAGCCATCTCTCCTTATAAACAGCAGGTACATGTGTGTGTATGTACTCACATGTATTATTAGGGCGCTATTTGCCACTTTAGAGTGTCATGAATGATATAGACATACAACACGGTTTCAAGAATGTTTATTTGCACAATAATACTGATCTCGTCATGTAAGTAAATAGCAGCCTGCAGGTTTTTTAGTTCTTACAGTTATGGCACAAAATAATCAGCTAATTTGTCTCTGTTGTGAATGGCAGAAATGGGACCACGTAAAGTAGCTGGTGGTAAAGTGACAAGAGCACTGTTTGAAAGATCCCCCTCTTCCTCCTCTATGGTCATGCTATCTAGTGTTCTCACATAATTATGCAAAATACATGTTGCCTTCACCACTATTATAGCATACTTTGGTTGCATTTTTATAGCAGTGTGATAAATGCGCCATTTGTTTGCCAGAATTCCAAAAGCACATTCTACTACTTGTCTGGCTTTGGTCAGGCGGTTATTAACCTCCCTGGCGGTTAATTTTTTTTTCCAAATTGAAAAAAATCCTTTTTTTTTTAATTTTTTTTTTTGTTTCATGTAAAGCTACCAGAGTGGTAGCTACATGAAACACCACTAGAGGGCGCATGTGGCCCTCTAGTCCGATCGTCGCCGGCATCTATAGCAAACAGGGGAACGCGTATATAACGCGTTCCCCTGTTTGGCTTCTCCTGTCGCCATGGCGACGATCGGGATGACGTCATGGACGTCAGCCGACGTCCTGACGTCAGGCACACCCGATCCAGCCCATAGCGCTGCCCGGAACTCATTGATCCGGGCAGCGCAGGGCTCTGGCGGGGGGCCCTCTTCAGCCGCTGCGTGCGGCCGATCGCCGCAGAGCGGCGGCGATCAGGCTGTGCGCGCGGCTAGCAAAGTGCTGGCTGCGCGCACAGCACTTTACAGCATCTAAATCGCCCCACCAGGGGCTGAGATCTCCCCCTGCGCGGCATAGCCCGAGCTCAGCTCGGGCTTACCGCCAGGGAGGTTAAAGACTACTTTCTTATGAGTCATATCTCTCTGTGCATACGGTCTCATAACATGCTCAGACAGTGCAAAGGCCTCATCAGCCACAAATACACAGGGGTAAGGTGGTTCTACAGTGTCAGGCCAGGGGCGTGGTGGTGGTAAAGTCATCTGGCCTGTGCGAAGCTTCACGCCAAATCGACTGTGCTGGAAGACTGAGGAATCATGGGAACTTCCGTAAGCCCCAACATCCACATAGATAAATTTCAAATTAGGATCCACAACAGCCATGAGCACTAGTGAAAATAATTTTTTATAATTGTAATAGAGACTGCCAGTGAATGCAGGCATAACCAGTCTGACATGTTTCCCATCCACTGCTCCAAGGCAGTTAGGGAAATCATGTTTCTCCCAAAAAAGCTGCATGTTAGCCTCCCACATAGGTACGTCAGGAGTTGGCATAAATTCCGGTTGAAGTACTTTCCAGATCAATTTGCAGGTGTCCAAAACTAAGTATCGGATTGTACTTCTTCCCATGAGGAATTGGTAGTGAAGTGCTGCATATGAATGCCCTGTTGCCAGAAATCTGCAAAAGAAAAGAAATAACATGTATGTTTATTTTTATTCCTAGTTGCCCTCCTGCGGACAAGATGGAAGTCGGTCAGAGACAGTTACAAAAAGGAGATTGAAAAGCAATACCATGAATCCAAAAGTGGGTCTGGAAGTTCGCAGCGAACAAAATATAAATATTGTGGCATATTAGAATTTCTAAGAAAACATCATGAACCGGCTGAGTAAGTATGGCGTAAATGTTAACCTATTGCAATGTTTGTCAACTTCGCCAATAGAACAGTGAAGGAAGGAGTAGGCCCACAATGCAATTCAGTAGTGTGGAACGCATAATCTGCCATCACTCTACCAAATATATTGGGGGACGTAGCTTAATGTAAGGATGGCATAGGTCCAGTTTAAAATGATTATTACATGACAGGAATGTGGACTGTTCGTTACCCAACATAACAGTTGCCTGACAGTGCTGGTTATATGTTTGGCTGCAGTAGTGTCTGCATCACACATCTGTAACACACTTCTACCAAAATCAGTGCTAGTTTACTCAGGCCAGTTTTGCTCTATGCTTGCTCAGGGGCTGTGCCTAAAAGCTATGTACACAAATAATGGGAAAAATAGACAGGCTACTGCTATTGTTTTGCAATGAAAGATGCATCGCATTGTGCCCATATATTTGCTGTGACATCCATGGTCACTATTCCATGAACTAAAGTTGTGCTTTCCCCTTTCCAAAGGACTGAAGATAGCCTACCACCAGATCCTGAGGAGGACGATGTAGAGGTGCCACCTACCACCACCAGTGATGTGGAAGTTGAAGAAGACACTACACAGGATGTTGACACTGCTACACTGGAAGACAGTGACTCTACTACCCCAGATCACACACCACACAGCCCAGCGAGTAGTCGGACACGCACAACTGTCAGGTCTAGTAGAGGTGTGAGGGTAGCTACACAAGGCAGGAGAATAGGAAGAGGTATGAGCAGGGCTGAATACGACCAGAAGCTGATTAGTTCAATAGAAAAGGCTGTTGATCATATGGAGAAGCGAGAGGATGAAATGAAACAACTTAAAGAGCCATGCACACAGTATCTTTTAAGTTTGGTGCCACTATTACAAAAAGTGCCTCCTGATAAGCAATGGGCAGCCAGACATGCCATCTCTGAGACCCTGGGGAGATTCTTACTACCTGAGAGCCGTGCAGATGACAATGTGCACAACTACTTGCAGCAACCACACCTGCCTGCTTCCAGCCAACAATATAATGCACACCCACAACTCTCTTACCATATGCAACGCATTTATGACCCACCCCACTACCCACCAATGCATATGCATAACATGCCATATGGTCAACAGCCTCATTACTCTATGCCTCCACCTCAGCGCCCTGATCAAGGTATGCGATTTCAAACATCATCTATGCACAGTGACTCTACAGTGTACACTGATTTAACATCGCACAGCCAGCCTCATACAAATGCTGAATCAGGTACACATGCTTACAATCAGGGCCCTGGTAGTATGTGTGATTTGCTATCACAACATGACTAGTTTTTTGTAGTTTTACATTTTATTTTATTGTTCAATGCTCAGATTTGGATCTTAGTTTACATTACCTCAATGTTATGAGTTGCTCAGTTGGTGTGATTGCTAGGCGAAAGTTAGTGTCTTGTCGGCGAAGGGCATCCTTCAGTTTGGCTAAAAGGCCATCAAAACTAGGAAAAAAGAGCATGCTTATCTTTAGATCTACTGTTGT
The DNA here is from genome assembly GCF_040937935.1 of Hyperolius riggenbachi. Lineage (NCBI taxonomy): Eukaryota > Metazoa > Chordata > Amphibia > Anura > Hyperoliidae > Hyperolius > Hyperolius riggenbachi. Next base: position 193,332,734 of record NC_090653.1, on the reverse strand, counting down.
TTGTTGCAGAAACATTTTTCATTTGTGACATATTACTTTTGCTGCTGAAAGCAAAGTATGGACAACACATGTCCAAAATATTCTTTGCACAGAAGAACAAAACATTAAAACGAAAGATTTTGTTCAAACATTGCTTCATTACTGTGTCCCATATGCTGATTGTTGCCATATACTTAATGAAGTATGCACCAGGAGTATGTAAGGTCATAATATACTACAAATGTTTTGGGTAAACTATGGATATATAATATAGTAGTTACTCCTATAGAAAAATTAGATGGAGGCCTTAGGCATTGAATACATAACACACCAGGATCAAGTATCACAGTTATTTGGTTAGCTTATGTATACACCGGATTGATTATTGTGTTGTTTTTCTGTTTACAGTCAAACACAGTTAACTAAGGGCCAAAAAGTGCTTCCAATTTCATTCCTCCCCAAAATACTTAGCCCCATGATAAAAATAAGTGACAAGTATTCTTACCTGGACACAGACATGCGGGTGTAGCCAAAAAACTTTTCTGGATGGTGCCTCAAATCTCTATATAGGGTCCTAAATTGACCCTTCCGGCGCCGCTCTTGTAGCATGGGATGCACCCAGTATCTCCTTGTCCTTGGCCTACGTCTCATATATGCTGCTACACAGAGCAATAACAGCACATCAGGAAACATTTTCAAAAACAAGTCACTCTTCTCTCCAAACCACAGTGTCACCTCTCCTGAACTAACCCACAATGTTGTTAAGGACCCCACCCTTTTTATATTGGGTTTTTTACTTCAATTGCTCAATGTGCTTCACATGTGTCATCAATATATCACACTTTAACCCTTTGTTTAAGGTCTTTCTACCTCTTTTCCTGAAAAACGCAAAACGCAAAACGCTTCCAAAAACGCTTGCAAAAACGCACGCAAAAAACGCAAAACGCCCCCAAAACGCCCCAAAACCGCGCTATCAAAATGACACTAAGCGGTTCAAAAAACGCTAGCGTTTTGCGGATCTGCTTGCGGTTTTTGGTGTGCACCAGCCCAAAGACAGGAACAATCATCAGACCATGGTGTCGTTTTATTGGAGTCAATTGGTTGGTGTGTGTGCAATTCATCCAAAATCGTATTCCACACACAAATCAGCGGATCCACAAAACATTCGTCACACTCATCAGAACCAATCAAAGCGTACACCGAGTCAACACAAGCATTAAGAGTCACTGTGACGAACATTACGGAAAGTCGTGCGCGGAATCGCAACGATTTTCGTATGGTCCAGCCATTACTGTCAGTGCTGTGTAACTGTACAAAAAAATCCCTTTCCATTCTCTTTCCCCCTCTGAGAGCAGCAACCTTCCCCCACATCCTGTTCAGGTCAGGAAAGAATTCACAAGTGGCCAAACCCCCTGGGCAGAAGCCATTTGGTCACCCAGCTCATGTTCCCCAAGCCAGCTCAAACTGGTTGAGATTCAAAATTCCCTCCCAAACTCATAAGCTTCAGACAAAGGGAACTTGATGTATTAATAATTCAAAATGGGGTTGGCACAGCAAGACAAAAATTAAATTTCCTGATACCTAGGAATCAGTTCTATCATACACAGGAATTGCAATTTCCTAGCTATCAGGAATCGGTAGAGAATCCACTTTATCCGGCCTGCGTAGAGCGAATGCGACAGACTAGGCATGTATAGTCTCGTTTAATACAGGGTCGCATTCCGCTTATGAATATCGTCTCGGATTTGCGATGCGCCTATCTGGGGCGGAGTCACACAGATTATTAATAAATTGGTACATTTCTTGCTCTGAGTCTGAGGGTGGCAACCTGGCTTCCAGGAGATAACCCTGCCTTAAACACACCTACTTTCCAGGTAGTGACAGCCCAGAACTCAGGTCCTATAAAAAGTGGGGCGGAACCAAACCTGCCCAGTTCTCTAAATTTCATCGATCAGGAAAGTCCAGGCATGCGTTCCAAGGAGAACCGCCGCATGCCGGGTGTTCAAAGGACTCTTAACCTGAATGCCTACCTTTAAACTGGACTATTTTTCTTCATTCTTCAAATGGACTGCTCAGCTAACTAAGTAAGAACTTTCTGATTTTATTCCTTTTTATTTTTAAGCTCTGTGTTTATATGTTAATAGGTGTATATAACTGTATGTAATGCATTTTTGTTATTAAACGTTTTAAAAATCGTTTAGCGGTTATGACCTGTTGCTGAACATACACAATCGTACCTATTCTCCTGAACTCGCTACCCTGTGTTTAATAGAAGTATACATTTATAACCCGTATGCGAGAACCCGGCCCAGATAGAACGATCTGACCCAGGTTCCTGCATACTGCTAAGTGTTAATAGAGCATTCTCAAAGGCCTAGTAATTACAGTAGCGGGCTGTGTAACTCGCTTGGTGGCAGATCTTTGAATCGTATGTGTGTGGTGAATCAGTTAGTGGCAGAACGCTCCCTCCATTAGTCAGTTCATCAAATTGCGAACGCGGGTTACCCTTCGTGATGAACAAATGACCATGTGAGGATTTCTGACGCTGATCGATTTACCCCATCCGCAGACCGGCCTTGTGGTCTGTGACAGTCTCCTCGCTTTTTGCGATGTAATAATCGCAAAAGGCCTTCCAGTCAAACTCGAACTCCTCAACCAAAGCCCCAACCTCCCACGGAGCGAATGGTGGTTCAAACAATTCTGTATCGAAGAAACACTCACAGGGTTTGGGATCTGAAACGAGCATAGATTTTCTTACACCTTTAATATACCAAATAATTCGGCCTATCATAGGCTCCACATATGCTTTAGCCTGGGGCCACAAAACCTGAGACTGAAAAGTCTCTCTAAGTTTGTCACATTCAAGGGTTTTACACATTTCAGACTTTACGGAAATAATTTCTTTATTTGTAGTTGCTATAGGCAACAGATTTTTCCGCTTGGAAGTTTTCCTAGATTTTCTTTTTCTTGTTTCAGCCACTACAAGTGGCTGCTGTCTAGATACCAGGGAGCTGTTACTGCATTTACTATCAAACTGAATGGTTTTGCATGAAAGGGATAAAACAGCTGACTGATTAGCAGATACATACTCATCAAGAATGGGTGGTAAGCAAGGCAGCTTAAACCAGTGGGAAAAAATCAATGTAAGAAACTGATAAAGATTATCCTCCCAGGAATTGCTTTTCAATACCTCATAAGCCCACACAAACAGATCTCCTTGCAATAGCGTATAAGCGAATTGGAGAGCTGATGTGGGCAGGTCAGTAATTTGAAAGGTAGGATTCAGCAAAAATCTTACACATTCAGCAAGGAAGTCTTCCTTGGTTTCAGAGTCTAGTCTTTTGAAGCTCTGAAAGATATAAGAACCAAATTCGACAAAAACATACAAATCGGAAATTCCCTCTACACTGGGAATTTTGGTTTGGCTGCTCATACTGTAACGATTGTGGAATTAATCCCGTGGTCAGCGCACAGGATGCGTGCTGACACTGCGGAAATCCTCCACAAGCGTATAATCTGAGAGAACCCAGCAATGGTGCTGTGCACCTGTAGAGGGGAATTCCTGCCGGCAGATGGAGCTGTGGAGTGCAGAGGAACAGATCCTCTGCACAGCCACAAATGCCAGATAGGAATTGTACGAGGGGAAGCAATGCAGGGCAAGATAGCCCTTAAAGAGAGAGAGCACAGAGACAGGGTGTATGTGTGTCCACCAATCTAGTCGCCAGAGCGACGATGAACACACAACCGTGAAGACCAGGTGGGAAAGCAATCGCAAGAGATGGCGATTGCTAACAGCAACACAAGACCGAATAAGCACAGGGAAGGAATGTATGTATGTCCACCAATCTAGTCGCCAACCAGCGACGGCGAACACACAACAGTGGAAACCAAGTGAGACTGCAATTGCAAGAGATGCGATTGCCAATGAGGATGCGCACTGGGACAGAATGTATGTGTGTGCACCAATCTAGTCGCCAACCAGCGACTGTGAACACACAACAGCAGAAACAAAGTAGGAACGCAATCGCAAGAGTGGCGATTGCCAATAGTGACACAAGACAGAGTAAAGGTTAAACACAGGAGCAGAGAGAAAGGCACAGCATAACATACAATGAGAATGTCAACGAAAACAACAAATGCAAAACCTAAACGCAGTCACCGTGCGTTAGGCGCAACAGCAACAAGCGCGTTTACGGCGCGGTCTCCGCACGTTAAGCGCAACAGAGACACGCACGCCACCCTGACTAACGAATGAACACAAATGGACAAATAACAGGAACGCTTGCTAAACGGCTGCCTCACCGCAGACAACCGCAAGCGTTTGCTCCAGACAGACAGACGAACGGAAAACAGGAATAGGTCAGATAAGATCCACCGCTCTTCCGCTAGAGCGAGTGTGATCCGGGTTCAGGGATAGGACAGGAAGGATCCACTGCTCTTTCCGCCAGAGCGGGTGTGAACCAAGTAGAGAAACAAAGCTAGCAGGATCCACTGCTCTTTTCCACCAGAGCAAATGTGATCCAAGTACAGAAACAGAGCTAGAAGGATCCACTGCTCTTTTCCACCAGAGCAAGTGTGATCCAAGTACAGAAACGGAGCTAGTAGGATTCACTGCTCTTTTCCACCAGAGCAAGTGTGATCCAAGTACAGAAACAGAGCTAGCAGGATCCACTGCTCTTTTCCACCAGAGCAAATGTGATCCAAGTACAGAAACGGAGCTAGTAGGATTCACTGCTCTTTTCCACCAGAGCAAGTGTGATCCAAGTACAGAAACAGAGCTAGTAGGATTCACTGCTCTTTTCCACCAGAGCAAGTGTGATCCAAGTACAGAAACAGAGCTAGAAGGATCCACTGCTCTTTTCCACCAGAGCAAGTGTGATCCAAGTACAGAAACGGAGCTAGTAGGATCAACTGCTCTTTTCCACCAGAGCAAGTGTGATCCAAGTACAGAAACAGAGCTAGAAGGATTCACTGCTCTTTTCCACCAGAGCAAGTGTGATCCGAGTACAGGAATAGGCCTAGCAGGATCCACTGCTCTTTCCGCCAGAGCGAGTGCAATCGCAAGGACAAGACAAGACAGGCAATACAGATAATACAACCTGACTGCACTAGGATTGCCTAGTGCAGTCCCCAGGAATTAGGCTGCATTTCCACTTGTGCGGTGCGGAATCGCCAGGAAATCACCGCAGACTAAATCGCATGCGGGTGCGATTTTGCATGCGTTTTTTCCTGCGATTTCGCATAGGGTAGTAGGTGGGCGATTTTAACCATGTCACTGCCTGTGTAAATTAACATTATCTCCTATGCGAAATTGCATGCGAAATCGCAGGGAAAACGCATGCCAAAACCGCATGCGATTTCCCTATTAGATACATTGTATGCGATTCGCTTAGCGGTGTGCGGGGAGCGAATTCTGACGGCTCTGCCGTGCAGATTTTCCCCGCACACAAAAACGCTCCGCACAATGCACAAGTGGAAACAGGCCCATCCACTTGTATTGGCTGTGCGAATCCGCATGCGGACAACGCATGCGGATTCGCTATAGTGGAAATGAGCCCTTACTCTAAGATAATCTTCAGCAAACAATAGCAAGGCTGACAATCCAGGAGTGTACAGGATCTTCTCAAAATATTAGCATATTGTGATAAAGTTCATTATTTTCTGTAATGTACTGATAAACATTAGACTTTCATATATTTTAGATTCAAATACACACAACTGAAGTAGTTCAAGCCTTTTATTGTTTTAATATTGACGATTTTGGCATACAGCTCATGAAAACCCAGATTTCCTATCTCAAAAAATTAGCATATTTCATCCGACCAATAAAAGAAAAGTGTTTTTTGTTTTTTTAAAAGTCAACCTTCAAATAATTATGTTCAGTTATGCACTCAATACTTGGTCAGGAATCCTTTTGCAGAAATGACTGCTTCAATGCGGCATGGCATGGAGGCAATCAGCCTGTGGCACTGCTCAGGTGTTATGGAGGCCCAGGATGCTTCGATAGCGGCCTTAAAGTGAACCTAAAGTGACCCAAAAAAAATGAGATTAACTCACCTGGGGCTTCCCTCAACCCCCTGCAGACGATCGGTGCCCTCGCAGCCCCGCTCAGATGCTTCTGCACCCGCCGGCGACGACTTCCGGTTTCGCCGTCACCGGCCGACAGGCATGGGAACGCGAGTGATTCTTCGCGTTCCCAGCCTGTATATCGCCCCCTATGCTGCTATTGCGACCTACTGGCCGCAATAGCAGCATAGGGGGCGATATACAGGCTGGGAACGCGAAGAATCACTCGCGTTCCCATGCCTGTCGGCCGGTGACGGCGAAACCGGAAGTCGTCGCCGGCGGGTGCAGAAGCATCTGAGCGGGGCTGCGAGGGCACCGATCGTCTGCAGGGGGCTGAGGGAAGCCCCAGGTGAGTTAATCTCATTTTTTTTGGGTCACTTTAGGTTCACTTTAAGCTTAACCAGAGTGTTGGGTCTTGCGTCTCTCAACTTTCTCTTCACAATATCCCACAGATCCTCTATGGCGTACAGGTCAGGAAAGTTGGCAGGCCAATTGAGCACAGTAATACCATGGTCAGTAAACCATTTACCAGTGGTTTTGGCACTGTGAGCAGATGCCAGGTCGTGCTGAAAAATGAAATCTTCATCTCCATAAAGCTTTTCAGCAGATGGAAGCATGAACCCACTTTTGAACCAGAAACAGCGGCAGAAGCGCCTGACCTGGGCTACAGAGAAGCAGCACTAGACTGTTGCTCAGTGGAACAAAGTACTTTTTTCGGATGAAAGCAACTTTTACATGTCTTTCGGAAATCAAGGTGCCAGAGTCTGGAGGAAGGCTGGGGAGAGGGAAATGCCAAAAAGCCTGAAGTCCAGTGTCAAGTACCCACAGTCAGTGATGGTCTGGGGTGCCATTTCCGCTGCTGGTGTTGGTCCACTGTGTTTTATCAAGGGCAGGGTCAATGCAGCTAGCTATCAGGGGATTTTGGAGCACTTCATGCTTCCATCTGATGAAAAGCTTTATGGAGATGAAGATTTCATTTTTCAGACCCACCTGGCACCTGCTCACAGTGGCAAAACCACTGGTAAATGGTTTACTGACCATGGTATTACTGTGCTCAATTGGCCTGCCAACTCTCCTGACCTGAACCCCATAGAGAATCTGTGGAATATTGTGAAGAGAAAGTGGAGAGACGCAAGACCCAACACCTTGGATGAGCTTAAGGCCGCTATTGAAGCACCCTGGGGCTCCATAATACCTGAGCAGTGCCACAGGATGATTGCCTCCATGTCACACCGCTTTGAAGCAGTCATTTCTGCAAAAGGATTCCTGACCAAGTATTGAGAGCATAACTGAACAGAATTATTTGAAGGTTGACTTTTTTTGTTTTAAAAACACTTTTCTTTTGTTGGTCGGATGAAATATGCTAATTTTTTGAGATAGGAAATTTGGGTTTTCATGAGCTGTATGCCAAAATCATCAATATTAAAACAACAAAAGGCTTGAACTACTTCAGTTGTGTGTATTTGAATATAAAATATATGAAAATCTAATGTTTATCAGTACATTACAGAAAATAATGAACTTTATCACAATATGCTAATTTTTTGAGAAGATCCCGTATTAACAAACCATCATGACCATCAAAGGATTGTGGGATCACATGGTATTTATGCTGCAAGCCTTCAAATGAGGCGGCTAGATAATTTGCTTGACAAATGTATGCAAATTCCTCAGCAGCAGAGCAGGTCTGAAAGGAAGCGGGAAAAAAGGGCGCAGGCCGCTAGTGGACAAAAAGGGCGCCGCCATTCACTCTCATAATAAATAACGTTTAATGGGCGCCGAGCAGGAAAAAAGGGCGCAGGACATAAATAACGTTTACAAACGGCGCCAGGAGATTTTTAATGATTTATAAGTGTGCTTGTGGTGATTTACGTTTATAAAATGCACCCGTGCCGAATAACGTTTATAAAAATACTAAACATTTATCTTATTTAACTAATTAAAACATTATTTAAAGTTTTATCCCTTACTGTTTGTAAAACATTATTATTCACAAAATAAAGCGATCAGTACGTAACGTAAATTGCTAAATATTTTTTGCATCCACAATTAGTAAAACATTATTATCCACATAATAAAGGGGGGTCTTAGGTTTAGGCACCACCAGGGGGGTCTTAGGTTTAGGCACCACCAGGGGGGTCTTAGGTTTAGGCACCACCAGGGGGGTCTTAGGTTTAGGCACCACCAGGGGGGTCTTAGGTTTAGGCACCACCAGGGGGGTCTTAGGTTTAGGCACCACCAGGGGGGTCTTAGGTTTAGGCACTAACAGGGGGGTCTTAGGTTTAGGCACCAACAGGGGGGTCTTAGGTTTAGGCACCAACAGGGGGGTCTTAGGTTTAGGCACCAACAGGGGGGTCTTAGGTTTAGGCACCGACAGGGGGGTCTTAGGTTTAGGCACCGACAGGGGGGTCTTAGGTTTAGGCACCAACAGGCGGGTCTTAGGTTTAGGCACCAACAGGGGGGTCTAGGGGTTAGGGATAGGTACAGGGAGGGTTACTTAGGCACCAACAGGGGGGGGTCTTAGGTTTAGGCACCAACAGGGGGGTCTTAGGTTTAGGCACCACCAGGGGGGTCTTAGGTTTAGGCACCACCAGGGGGGTCTTAGGTTTAGGCACCAACAGGGGGATCTTAGGTTTAGGCACCAACAGGGGGGGTCTAGGGGTTAGGGATAGGTACAGGGAGGGTTTTGTGTAAGAGTAGGCTTAGGTATAGTTTTAGTAAAATTTTAGTAATAATTACTAATGTTTTACAACACTTATTACGAACGTAGTTATATTTATATCATCATTATAAAGAATATTTTCAGATTTTATTATAAGAACAAACCGTAAATGAAGGTTATTCACAATAATATAGAATTATAACAATTAAACATATATTACTGTTTTTTTAATAAACGTAATTATAAGTTTAACTTTAGAAACAGGGAAGATTAACGTTTTCACAATTTCCAATTTCATAAACATTATTTAATGATTTATAATTTGTTAAACATTATTTGTAAACGAAATATAGCACACAATTTTTATAAACTCTATTAATGATTAATTATTATTTAGAGTTTACACCCTGCGCCCTTTTTGTCCGGGCGTCCTTTTTGTACGTACGCGGTCTGAAACTTGCAAAGTGAAGACAGGTCTCTCTTCCAGAGGCCTGCAGCCCACAGACTTGAGGAATGGTCAAACAGCTGTCTGCCTATGCAGCCAGCTGAGCGGATCATTACAAGTTGTTTTTTTATTACGAAAACCACACTGTTGTTCCCCCAATAATGTATTGTACACTTTAAGGAGTCTATTTGCAAGAATTTTTGAGTATATTTTGACATCTATATTTATTATAGAGATAGGTCTGAATTTGCTGCAATCAATGTTTTCTTTTCCTTCTTTAGGAATCAGTTAGTACTGCTTTATTTGATAGGTCCGAGAACGTGGTTGGTGAGTCAACCTCATTTACTAGAGCACAGAATGGTGTCGCCAATTCCTTACAGAAGGTTTGATAGAATTCTGCTATAAAACCATCTGGACCTGGGCTTTTCCCCCTCCCCAGAGCTTGAACCGCAAGAATGAATTCCTCCTCAGTAATCGTGGTATTTAGGGGTATTAGGTATTACACAACTCACCAAGGGAGACGAATACTGAGATAATAAGTCCGACCCTGGTTCAGTTTGTTCTATAGATTGCAAGTTATATAGTTTGGAGAAATAGTTAGTAAATCCTATACCTATTTCCTCAGTCCTGTTTAATATAGTCCCATTGGGTCCACACAGTGATATTAGAGAAGGGAAATTACGTTTATTGGATTTACAGAAAGTGTGCAATAATTGTTTAAACAAAAATAGGCAGGTGCATAAATTTGGGCACCACAAAAAGAAATGAAATCAATATTTAGTAGATCCCCTTTTGCAGAATTTTTAGCCTCTAAATGCTTCCTGTAGATTCCAATGAGAGTCTGGATTCTGGTTGAAGTTATTTTGGACCATTCCTCTTTACAAAACATCTCTAGTTCATTCAGGTTTGATGGCTTCCGAGTATGGACAGCTCTCTTTAACTCACACCACAAATTTCCAATTATATTTAGGTCTGGGGACTGAGATGGCCATTCCAGAACATTCTACTTGTTCCCCTGCATGAATGCCTTAGGGCTGGAACCCACCAGAGCGATTTTCTGAGCGTTTAGGGAGCGATCCAAACTGCTAGTGATTTCCCTAAATGCTCAGCTAATGTTAATGGATGGGCCAAATTCCACTAGAGGGATTGAGAATACCAAATTGAAAATGCAGGATATGCAGCATTTTTAGCGGTTAGCGTTAGCGGTTAGCGTCTCTGCAATGGAAAGTATATAAACGCTGGCCTAATCGCTCATTAAAACCTACACAGAGCGATTTTGCAAGCATTTTTACATTACTGCACACTGTAACAAAATTGAAATTAACTGAAAGGACCAATCAGAATTAAAAACGCTAATCGCTGCACATCACTGGCAAATTGATTACTCTTTTTAACCACTTGCCGACCACCCACAGCCGATGGGCGGCGGCAAGGGCTGGGCCCAAACGACCGCAATACGCCCATCGGCGGCGGTGGGCGTGGTTATGCGGCGATCGTGTCATGCGTGACGCGATCAGCCGCCGGCGACAGGCTCTGCTTCCCTTGTGCAGTAACCCGCCGGCAGGGTTACTAGCTGCCCGATTGCCGTATACAAAGTGTATAATACGCTTTGTAATGTATACAAAGCGTATTATACAGGCTGCCTCCTGCCCTGGTAGTCCCAGTGATCGAGGGACCACCAGGGCAGGCTGCAGCCACCAAGGTAAGCACCCAAGCACACTGATCTGCCCCCCCTTCCCTCTGATCGCCCACAGCACCCCTCAGACCCCCCACTGCCCACCCCTCAGAACCTTTTATTACACCCAATCACCCCCCTAATCACCCATCAATCACTCCCTGTCACTATCTCTCAGCACTATATTTTTATTAGGTCCTAAACTGCCCCCTGAGGGCTCCTGATCACCCCCCCCCACACACACACACTCTCAGATCCTCCCCAGACCCCCCACCCCCCCTGTACTGTATACATCTATCCTCCCCTGTAGTCACCTGTCAATCACCTGTCAATCACCCATCAATCACCCCCTGTCACTGCCACCCATCAGATCAGACCTTAACCTGCCTCTTACAGGCATCTAATCACCTGCCTGCACCCTCAGATCGCCCACAGACCCACCCTCAGATCACCTCCAAAGTGCATTGTTTACATCTGTTCTGCCATCTAATCACCCACTGATCACCCATCAATCACCCCCTGTCACCACCCGTCACTGCTACCCATCAGATCAAACCCTTATCTGCCCCTAGGGCACCCAATCAACCACCCACACCCTCAGAACACACTTAGACCCTCCCAGACCTCCCCCCTGTGTACTGTATACATCGATCCTCCCCTGTAATCACCTGTCAATCACCCCCTGTCACTGCTACCCATCAGATCAGACCCTTATCTGCCCCTAGGGCAACCAATCCCACACCCTCGGAATGCCCTCAGACCCCAGCCCTGATCACCTCGCCAGTGCATTGCTTGCATCTATTCCCCCCTTTAATCACAACTTGAGACACCCATAAATCACCTCCTGTCACCACCTGTCACCCCCTAGCACACCTACCCATCAGATCAGGCCCTAATTTGCGCCGTGTGGGCTCCTGATCACTCGGCCAAACCCTCAGATCCCCCTCAGACCCCCTTCCGATCACCTCCCCAGTGCATTGATTGCATCTATTTTCCCCTCTAATTACCCGCTGAGACACCCATCAATCACCTCCTGTCAGCCCCCTAGCACTCCTATCCATCAGATCAGGCCCTAATCTGCCCCCTGCGGGCTTCTGATCACCCAGCCAAACCCTCACCCGCCCCACCGCAGTGACAGAATTTTTTTTCTGAACACTGCTGGTCACTACGACTTAATTGTGGCTGAGACCAACCGTTATGCCACACAATACGCAACCGCCAATCCAAGAAGCTACCATGCCCAGCCTTTTCGGGGGAAACCACTCAAGTTTCCGAACGTAACATTTTTTGAGGCCTTTTCCTTAACATGGGTTTAGTCGAAAATAATGTATTGCGGTCTTATTGGTCTACGCACCCAATACATCACATGCCCATGTTCTCTGCAGCCATGTCCAGGTCACGATTTGAGAACATCCTGCGCTTCCTGCACTTCAGTGCCAATACAACCTGTCATCTAAGAGGCCACCCTGCTTATGACTGGTTCCACAAAATTCGCCCCCTCATAGACCACCTGTCATCAAAATTTGCAGATGATTATACCCCTGAACAGTAATTTTGGGGCATTTGGTTTCCAAACTACTCCTCGTGCTTTTGGGCCCCTAAAATGCCAGGGCAGTATAGGAACCCCACAAGTGACCTCATTTTAGAAAAAAGACACCCCAAGGTATTCCGTTAGGTGTATGATGAGTTCATAGAAGATTTAAAAAATTTTTTTTGCTAAACCCCGTCTTTATGGGGTACTCCTTGGCCAGTTTTTCCCACAACAAATATGGCCACAGCCGCCCAGGTAAACTGTGCTCATGCGCATATAACACACACAAGCTACCCACCATCTAATAGAGACACGTGGGTACGCTCACTCATTACGCATGCGCTTCATTTACGGACGGCGTCACACGCCCCCCCAGCGTGACGTCACGCCCCTATTCACATGTGCCGCTCAGTAACGCGGCTCCCTAGTCGCTCTCCGCGACCTCACTCCAATAGCCCCGCCCCCTTCAGTCACCCATAGGCTATTAGCGCTCCTGGTCCCCACACCCACCACTCGTGACCCAATTGGATTACAGCTATTTAAAGGTCCCACGCTGGCACATGATTACAGAGGTGCCAAGCAAATACTGGACCACTAGCTGGTAAGTCTTATTAATGTGTATTACCCTTCAGTGCTTCAAGATATTTGTTGGTTTATATATCTCTTGCGCAATGTCCCTCCCCTCACTCTCCTTCTACTCGCCCTCCCACCTCACTACCTCCCTCACTTTCTACTACTGTACCTCTCAATATGCCTCCGCTTCCCAATAAAACAAAATTAACCCCCACCCTCTGGGTGTCCCCACTGTGTATATAGGTGCATGTATGTGCACACATGTATATATGTGTATATGTATATATACAGGGGAAATACCTATGTGATTATATTCACACATTTGAATATACCCTCGCAACACTGGGTCTCTTACCAATTGCCATGTCATTTTTTACCATTTCCCTCCTTTTTTTACCACCCCCTCTACGGGTGGGATCAACACGCCTTAGCACAATCTACCACTCCAGTTTACCCCCACACTGCTGTACATGCTTATGCCGACTACCACATGTTTCAAAAGTTATTCCTTGCTCTATTATTTTCTACCTGCAATACACTGTAACATTACAAGTTATGATGTAATCCATTACTATGAATTTTTTTACCTGGATATTACCATACACCTGCAGCGTTCTGATATACCTTTGTCTCTGTCATCTTTCAGTGTGATACTCCGTTTGTTTAATGCCTGATGAAGCGGGATTGTGCCCGTGAAACACGTTGCGACATTGTTCTTGGAGTATGTAAATAAATTGTTTTGAGTTTAAACGACAGCATCGTGTCTATTTGGGAGTGGTCGGCCCACCACCACCACCCGAATATTTTAAACATTTTAGCATATTCTTTTATCCTTTTGGCGCCTCTGTACATCTATTTGTCATAGAAGATTTTATTTTTTGTCAAAAGTTAGCAAAAATTGATTTTTATTGTTTTTTTCACAAAGTGTCATTTTCCACTAACTTGTGACAAAAAATAAAATCTTCTATGAACTCACCATACACATAACGGAATACCTTGGGGTGTCTTCTTTCTAAAATGGGGTCACTTGTGGGGTTCCTATACTGCCCTGGCATTTTAGGGGCCCTAAACCGTGAGGAGTAGTCTAGAAAACAAATGTCTCAAAATTACCTGTGTATAAGACGTTAGGCCCCTTCGCGCACCTAGGCTGCAAAAAAGTGTCACACATGTGGTATCGCCGTACTCAGTAGAAGTAGTATAATGTGTTTTGGGGTGTATTTTTACACATACACATGCTGGGAGGGAGAAATATCTCTGTAAATGGACAATTGTGTGTAAAAAAAAAATAAAAAAATTGTCATTTACAGAGATATTTCTCCCACCCACCATGGGTATATGTAAAAATACACCACAAAACACATTATACTACTTCTCCTGAGTACGGCGGTACCACATGTGTGGCACTTTTTTGCACCCTAACTGCGCTAAGGGGCCCAAAGTCCAATGAGTACCTTTAGGATTTCACAGGTCATTTTGAGACATTTGGTTTCAAGACTACTCACGGTTTAGGGCCCCTAAAATGCCAGGGCGGTATAGAAACCCCACAAGTGACCCCATTTTAGAAAGAAGACACCCCAAGGTATTCCGTTAGGTGTATGACGAGTTCATAGAAGATTTTATTTTTTGTCACAAGTTAGCGGAAATTGATTTTTATTGTTTTTTTTTTTTTACAAAGTGTCAATTTCCTCTAACTTGTGACAAAAAAATCTATGAACTCACCATACTCCTAACAGAATACCTTGTGGTGTTGTCTTTCTAAAATAGGGTCACTAGTGGGGTTCCTAAACTGCCCTGGCATTTTATGGGCCCTAAACCGTGAGGCGTAGTCTTGAAACCAAATGTCTCAAAATGACCTGTGAAATCCTAAAGGTACTCATTGGACTTTGGGCCCCTTAGCGCAGTTAGGGTGCAAAAAGTGCCACACATGTGGTATCGCTGTACTCAGGAGAAGTAGTATAATGTGTTTTGGGGTTTATTTTTACACATACCTATGCTGGGTGGGAGACATCTTTCTGTAAATGGACAATTGTGTGTAAAAAAAATCAAAACATTGTCATTTACAGACATATTTCTTCCACCCAGCATGGGTTTGTGTAAAAATACACCCCAAAACACATTATACTACTTCTTCTGAGTACGGCAATACCACATGTGTGGCACTTTTTTGCAGGCTAACTGCGCTAGGGGGCCCAAAGCCCAATGAGCACCTTTAAGTTTTACAGGGGTGCTTACAATTTAGCATCCCCCAAAATGCCAGGACAGTAAACACACCCCACAAATGACCCCTGTAACGATCGGTGTCAGCACGCAGAGAGAATCTGATTATTGGCGATCTGCAGTATCACCAAGAATACAGATATATACCAGATTATTGATGATCTGCAGAATCACCGATAATACAGATATATTACTAACCTCTGGACACCTATATAGTGTGAGTGTTTGGTGCAACAGTATTAACTTGGAGTGAGGACCACCCGAAGAGCAGGTGGTCCTTGGCAGTATGAGAAATACCTCCCTTTGGAAGTGCAGCACCCTGAGACCTCCAAGAGGCGGAGTCTCAGGCTGAATAGCAAGAAAACCCGGTGACTAGTGACCCCTGGAAGATGGGCGTCACAAGCAGGTCTGGAGAATAACACAAATGATAATACAATTCCCTAGTCTTGGGTGCGAGGTCCGTGGTCTCAGCACCCTGGAACTAGTCTAGAATACAACACAAATGATAATGCAGTTCCCTAGTCTTGGGTGCGAGGTCCGTAGTCTCAGCACCCTGGAACTAGTCTGGAATATAACACAAAGACAATACAGTTCCCTAGTCTTTGGGTGTGAGGTCCTTGGTCTCTACACCCTGGAACTAGTCTGAAATATAACACAAAGACAATACAGTTCCCTAGTCTTTGGGTGTGAGGTCCTTGGTCTCTACACCCTGGAACTAGTCTGAAATATAACACAATAATAAATAGAAGTAATCTGGCTCAGTGTGAATTCCCAGGTCCTCCTGGTTCTAACACACTGTAGGATCTGACTATGGTCTGAATGCTTCCACGTAAGTGTTCGCAATGGCAGACAACCAGCAACTGGCAAGCAAGCTGTATATATAGTTGCAGAACTCTGCCGCCCCGCCCAAGCCACTCAGCCAACCAGGAGTCCAGCAGAAATCAGCTGATCGTCCTGATCAGCTGATCCATCTCCAGCTGGCATAAAGGTCCTGACTTCTGGTGGCCGCGCGCGTAGCTCTCCATCCAGATGCACTTACAGAGCCAGCCACACCAGACACACACTGCTGCGTGCAAACCGCCGTGTTGGACGCGGAAACAGCCGCCTTGCTGCCAGTACATGCGGCGGCTTTTCAGCGATCTATCATAGTATCAGACGCATGCTGCTGCATACAAACCGCCGCGCTGGATGCGGAGCCAGCCGCCTTGCTGTCAGAACACGCGGCGGCTTTTCCGCGTTTTCTCACAACCCCATTTTGGAAAGTAGACTTTTTTTTGTCTCAAAGTGTCATTTTCCGCTAACTTGTGACAAAAAATAAAATCTTCTATGAACTCACCATGCCTCTCAGTGAATACTTTGGGATGTCTTCTTTCCAAAAATGGGGTCATTTGGGGGGTATTTATACTATCCAGGAATTTTAGCACCTCATGAAACATGACAGGTGCTCAGAAAAGTCAGAGATGCTTCAAAATGGGAAAATTAACTTTTTGCACCATAGTTTGTAAACGCTATAACTTTTACTTAAACCAATTAATATACACAATGTTTTTTTTTTTTTTTTTTATCAAAGACATGTAGCACAATAAATTTGGACAAAAATGTATTCAGAAATTTTACTTTATTTGACAAATTTTATCACAGAAAGTAAAAAAAAAATCTTTTTTTGACAAAATTCATGTCTTTTTTGATGAATATAATAAAAACTAAAAATTGCAGCAGCAATCAAATAGCACCAAAAGAAAGCTGTATTAGTGACAAGAAAAGGAGGGAAAATTCATTTAGATAGTAGGTTGTATGACTGAGCAATAAACCATTAAAGCTGCAGTGGTCTGAATGGAAAAAAAGGCTCTGGTCCTTAAAGAGATTCCGTAACAAAAATTGCATCCTGTTTTTTATCATCCTACAAGTTCCAAAAGCTATTCTAAGGTGTTCTGGCTTACTGCAGCACGTTCTACTATCACCATCTCTGTAATAAATCAACTTATCTCTCTCTTGTCAGACTTGTCAGCCTGTGTCTGGAAGGCTGCCAAGTTCTTCAGTGTTGTGGTTCTGCTATGAACTCCCCCTTCCAGGCCCCTCTCTGCACACTGCCTGTGTATTATTTAGATTAGAGCAGCTTCTCTCTTCTCTCTTATCTTTTACAAGCTGGATAAATCCTCCTCTGAGCTGGCTGGGCTTTCACATACTGAAGAATTACATACAGGCAGAGCTGTCTGCACTCTGCAGGAAGAAACAGCCTGACACTTCAGTGGAAGATAGCTGCAGGGGGAAAGAAACACACAAATGATCTCTTGAGATTCAAAAGGAAGGGTGTATACAGCCTGCTTGTGTATGGATGTATTTTCTATGTGTGGACATACTGTACATCAACCTACTTCCTGTTTTGGTGGCCATTTTGTTTGTTTATAAACAAACTTTTTAAAACTGTTTTTAACCACTTTTAATGCGGCGAGGAGTGGCGAAATTGTGACAGAGGGTAATAGGAGATGTCCCCTAACGCATTGGTATGTTTACTTTTGTGCGATTTTAACAATACAGATTCTCTTTAAGGGGCAAAAAGACTGTGGTCCTCAAGTGGTTAAAATCGCTACCCAAAACGCTCATGAAATCGCTTACAAACCTCTCATACAAAACGCTAGCGATTGCGATTAGCGAGTGTTTTGTAGTGGGTTCCAGGCCTTAGTGGATTTTGAGCACTGTCTTGTTGAAAGATCCAGCCCCGGCGCAGTTTTAGCTTTGTCACAGACTCCTGGACATTGGTCTCCAGAATCTGCTGATACTGAGTGGAATCTTTGCGTCCCCCAACTTTGACAAGATTTCCAGTCCCTGCATTGGCTACACAGCCCCACAGCATGATGGAATCATATTTTACTGTAGGTAGCAGGTGTTTTTCTTGAAAAGCGGTGTTCTTTTTCCTCCATGCATAATGCCCCTTGTTAAGCCCAAATAACTCAATTTTAGTTCAAGCAATCCACAACACCTTATTCCAAAATGAAGCTGACTTGTCCAAATGTGCTTTAGCATACCGCAAGCAGCTCTGTTTGTGCTGTGGGTGGAAAAAAGGCTTCCTCTGCAAACAGCATCTTCTTGTGTAAAGTGTGCCGAATGGTTGAACCATGCACAGTGACTCCATCTGCAGCAAGATGATGTTGTAGGTCTTTGGTGCTGGTCTGTGGGTTGACTCAGAGGCGTAGCTAGGGTTTTCAGCGCCCGGGGACAAAGACTATTAATGCGCCCCCTAAGGTGAAGGGTCGTGACCAAATGTGGGCGTGGTTATGGGTACTCCACATTTGGTCACGCCCCTTCAAATGTACATGGAGGTTAGCAGGCTCACGCTCACCCACCCTCCCTCAGTATGTACCTTCCAGCATGTTCCAAGACAAATTCAGCAATCATGAGCCCCCCACCCCCATCAAGACAAATTCCGCAATCATGAGCAAACATGAGGCCCCCAACAAGACAAATTTAGCAATCCTGAGGCCCCCCAACAAGACAAATTCAGCAATCATGAGGCCCCTAACAAGACAAATTCAGCAATCATGAGGCCCCTAACAAGACAAATTCAGCGATCTTAAGGCCCCCAACAAATCATGAGGCCCCCAACAAGACAAATTCAGTAACCATGAGGCCCCCAACAAGACAAATTCAGCAGTCATGAGGCACATAAATAGACAGTTTTTCACATAAATAGGCAGAATGTCCCCTTAATATGGTAGACACCTCTCACCTGGCAGCAGTTCCCCAAAATACACTCAATCTGACAGCAATGCTTGCCCAAAAATAGGTAGCCCCAGGTCTATAGGTGTCCCCAGAATAGGTGGCCAGCAGTATAGATGTCCCCAGAACAGGTAGCCAGGGGTAGAGATGTCCACAGAACAGGTAGCCAGGGGTATATGTGCCCAGTATATGTAGGCAGGGGTATGTGTCCCCAGTATATGTAGCCAGAGGTATATGTGCCCAGTATATGTAGCCAGGGGTATAAATGCCCAGTATATGTAGCCAGGGGTATATGTACCCAGTATATGTAGTTAGGGGTATATGTGCCCAGTATATGTAGGCAGGGGTATATGTGCCCAGAGTAGGTAGCCAGGGGTATATGCCCAGTATATGTAGGCAGGGGTATATGTGCCCAGAGTAGGTAGCCAGGGGTATATGTGCCCAGAGTAGGTAGCTAGGGGTATATGTGCCCAGAGTAGGTAGCCAGGAGTATATGTGCCCAGAGTAGGTAGCCAGGGGTATATGCCCAGTATATGTAGGCAGGGGTATATGTGCCAAGAGTAGGTAGCCAGGGGTATATGTGCCCAGAGTAGGTAGCCAGGGGTATATGTGCCCAGAGTAGGTAGCCAGGGGTATATGTGCCCAGAGTAGGTAGCCAGGGGTATATGCCCAGTATATGTAGGCAGGGGTATATGTGCCCAGAGTAGGTGGCCAGGGGTATATGTGCCCAGAGTAGGTAGCCAGGGGTATATGTGCCCAGAGTAGGTAGCCAGGGGTATATGTGCCCAGAGTAGGTAGCCAGGGGTATATGCCCAGTATATGTAGGCAGGGGTATATGTGCCCAGAGTAGGTAGCCAGGGGTATATGTGCCCAGAGTAGGTAGCCAGGGGTATATGCCCAGTATATGTAGGCAGGGGTATATATGCCCAGAGTAGGTAGCCAGGGGTATATGTGCCCAGAGTAGGTAGCCAGGGGTATATGTGCCCAGAGTAGGTAGCCAGGGGTATATGTGCCCAGAGTAGGTAGCCAGGGGTATATGTGCCCAGAGTAGGTAGCCAGGGATATATGTCCAGTATATGTAGCCAGGGGTATATGTGCCCAGAGTAGGTAGCCAGGTCAGGTGTCCCCCTCCCCAGCAGGAGGGGAGCAGCGCAGAGAAGAGCTGCTCTCCCTTCCTCGCTGTCCCCTCCAATGTCCGGGTGGCTCAGGCTGGCAGCGGCGGGCGGAACTTACCTCCGTCTCGTCGCAGCGCCGGATGGATCTGCCACTACTCTGGTCTGGTCCAGACCAGAGCAGCGGCTGCGCACTCGAACTTCCGGCCGGCGCTGGAGCGAGACGGAGGTGAGTTCCGCCCGCCGCTGCCAGGCCAGCCACCCGGACATTGGAGGGGGCAGCGAGGGAGAGAGAGAGCACCTAAGGTGAGGGAAGGAGGGGGGATATGGCCCCCCTTCCCCACCGTCCGCACAGCTCTCCCTGTTCTCTGCGCTGCTCCCCTCCCCTCCGCCGCAAAAAAAAAAAAAAAACCCGCAGCTCAGCCAGGCTGAGGGCGCCCTCGGGGACCAAGCGCCCCGGGGCACTTGTCCTACCCCGACCCCCCCTAGCTCCGCGCCTGCAACAGCACTCTAGGCAATGGCCTGTACTGCCTTTGCCTAAAGGCATTCCTGGCCAGTGGCATGATTAAAAAGAGAGGATGATTAAAAAACTATTATTGATTGTGGTGTTAATGAATTTCTTCCAGTTGTTCATTTTAAACCATCTGGAACTAGGGTTTTTAAGATCTGTATCCAGTACATTTTTCCTTTTTTTTGCAGGTCAAAAGAATTTGAACCGTTTTGTGGAATGGTTTCAATCAAAGTGATATGGAATTGATCTGGATTACTATTGTGTACTGCGGTGAAGTGTCGTGGCACACTGTGCAGATGTCAAAGAACACCACTTGGGTCAAATGATCTACTTAAAATGTTACTGATGTAATGTTAAATAGAAAAGACGTAGATTGCTTACGTTAATAAGCCAAGTAGCGTCATATGTACGCACCTGCTCAGATAACCCGCTAGTTCAAAATGTCAAAATGTACAAGCTAAAAATAAGTTTTGAGTTTTGTGCGTCACCATAAAATGCCCTAACCGACGCCATCTTAGAAACTTTACAATTAAAAGCCCTGGCAGGCTGGTATATTTGATCATTGAGCCTGAAACTCTACTGAGATCGACTGAGGCCTAGAGACTACCTACCTTCCACTGTGATTCTAGAACACAAGAGAGGTAATATGCATTATTCTTGGGGAATTTATTGACAATCCTATACAATAAAACCTAACTGTCTCTGCGTCATCGGCATCTTTCCCTGTCTGTCCGTCCGAAGCTTATTTGTACTGCGCAGTACAGAAAGCCGTTGGGATGGGAGGTGAGGCCAGGGAGCAGGGCGGCGGGTGCGCGCGCAGGTCGGCAGTTTGTGCGGCAGGGGTGTGCGCAAGCGCACCGGGCGGGCGGCAATAATTTCCCTACCTAGAGCCCATTTTTATACTGGCTTAGGTAGACTAGTAGCTTATATAAATGTTAAAGACTTGTCATTTCAAACTTCAGCAGTTTTTTAAGTTCTTAGATAACTTTTTTATGCTATACTTCATATACAATCAGTAAGCATTACTATTTAAATGCAATTGCAAGCTTAGGGATAACTACCTAGCTTTGATTGATTAAGATATATCTACTTAAAGTTCTTTATACAAGAATAGAACTCTATATATCATTTTTTAAGGATAAAGCTATATTTGTGTGTACCATACACTGTACAATCTCGAGATAACAATTATCAATGGAAGTTAAACTCTACAGTAGAAGAATTGCTATATTGATACGGACTTGTTTCACTAAAGGAACTTTGAAAATGTATTTTGGATGATGGACAACAACTGCAGAGATGTATATCCCTGTATATATGCTTTATCTATTTTTTATATCAATACAATTTTATAAAATTCAACAGATGAGTGTTGCATATTTTTTCCAGAGGTAAACCTGCTAACCTATAAATATTTTGTTTATAGTGAGCTACGCACCCACTACTGACTAATTTTGATTATGACGACTTTTTAGGCTTGTCTTTTAAGTAGTTTATAATCATTTAAGGCAGATATCGCTAAGATATTTGACAGATGGCACCCCAGATGGGATTTTTTTTAAGACAAAGTTTCGTGCAAGGAGTGATGGAGACTCGGATACAGGGCGGATATATTTAGGTATCACACACATATATTCAGAAAGTAGGCATAAAAGGAGGAAGATTTTTTATTTTTTTTACCCTTAAAGGGACTCCGAGCAGTGCAGAAACTATGGAAAGATGCACATCATTTTAAAGCTCTCTTTCTCCTCTTTCCAATGATATATAAACCGCCACCCTACGCCTTTTAGTTTTCGTTATTTTCGCGATTGAAATTGCCACGGCCGCGATTTCGATCACGAAAATAGAGAAAACTAAAAGGCGTAGGGCAACGATTTAAGTGTCGCCAGAAAGAGGAGAAAGAGAGCTTTAAAATGATATCCATCTTTCCATAGTTATATTGTATTACACAGGGCGACTTTTTGTCAACGTCAGCAGCTGCATTCAGCAGAATGGAGCTGCTGACACTGGGGAAAGTGTCGTCCTGTGTAATACAATATAACTATGGCTTGATTGATATCATTTTAAAGCTCTCTTTCTCCTCTTTCTGACGACACCTAAATCGTTGCCCTACACATTTTAATTTTCTCTATTTTCGCGATCGAAATCGCGGCCGCGGCAATTTCAATCGCGAAAATAGCGAAAACTAATAGACGTAGGGTGGTGGTTTATATATCATTGGAAAGAGGAGAAAGAGAGCTTTAAAATGATATGCATCTTTCTATAGTTTCTGCACTGCTCGGAGTCCCTTTAAAGGGGAAAATTCTATATATTTTGAGGCTAGAATTGTACAGAGAAGCATTAAGGCATCCTATACATCAGTAAAGAGACTATGTCATATTAGGAGAATGGATAATGTTGCTACAGGATATAGAAGTCTCATAGGATAATTTTATCTGGCCCACCAAGACTTCAAACAAGCATCCCATGTAGGCCGAGAAGAAACTCGCTAACACAAGTGAAGACAGCTACATGCTAGAAGACTATGCAAAGGTGTCAACATGAAGACAAGCCACTGAAAGAGACTATGCTGTAAGAAGATCTGATTTGAAACAGCTGAATATCAAGACAATTGGTTAGAGTACCGAAAAGAAGTGTGAGGACTGAGAAGGACTTTTACTTCTTTAACCACTGGTTTGGAACACTGGCTGACAACAGATCAAGATAGCACTAAGACAGGGGTAGGCCACTTGGGAGACAAGAACCGAACATAGAAAGAAGAGCAAGGGCATTAAGATAAAGTGAATTATCAGGTGAGTGAACGAACTGAAGAAAGATGAAGATGGTGATTGAGTTTACCAGTTAAATTAGAAGATGACGAGAAGATTTGAGATGGAGATTTGAAGACATGGAGATGGAGACTACATCAAGATCTGGAAGAAGATTATCTTGTGATGAAAGAAGATAGCCTACATAATATCTTGAGAAGACGACTGAAACATAGATGAATGTTTTTATTTTTTATTCCATACATAAAAAAGCCTTGTGAAGATGGGGAACTATCTACCTGTGTGGTGATACATGGGCATGCTCTAGCTAAAGAAGCAGACACCAAGAGACCGAAGAGAGATTTCTACAGTTGAAACAGTAAGATGACTGCTAGGTACACACCATACAATTTTCTGTTAGATTCTTCTGTTAGATTTACCTGCCAGATAGCTTTTTTCCATGTTGTAGGTAAATCTAACAGAATAATCTAACAGAAAATTGTATGGTGTGTACCTAGCATTAGAATACAGACATACAGCAACCAAGCTAGTTCTGCATAAATCTGCACTACAACATATGCTTTGAATGGAAAAGCAGCAAAGGCCTAGTGTGAAAGTGAAGCCTAGATGGACAATGATCTTTTAAAGGTACACAAAGGAAAACATTTGAAGTACACTGAAGCAATGGGAGAATTGTGTCAGATAGTATACTAATAAAGAGTGCAATGAAGATTAAAGAGCATTATTTTTTTCTGTTAATATACCTTACAAAGAAGAAGATAGAAGTCAAGCTAGGACACACCATGACATATAAAGACACTTATGAAAACATAAGTGATATGCTATTTTTGAGGCACTATTTGAAGCATGCAATTTTTTTCTGCAGAAGAAAAAGAAAATACTACTTTGATTTTTACACATGAACCACGATAAAGATAAAGGAGACACCAGCAAGGAAAGATTGAACTTTCTGTCATAACTTGAATACCTGACCAAACTAGTAGAATACAACCTGCACCTAGTAACATCAAATATTGCATATTATACATGTTTTGCCTCTCTTTACTTTTATATATATTTTTAATAGGTGCTGAAACTGACATCCTACTTTACAATCCATAAAGATGCTACTACTATGGTGTTTGCTATGTCTGCCGCTACTACTAAGTACTGTAGCGCAACGGCATAATCTACAAGGAAAACTTCAAAATAAATTGATCTTGATGCATCAACAATATGCCCAGTGCTTGAACAAGAGTGACTGTTGGATTGTGAGGGATAGCGGACCTGCTGCCAGCAGACATGAGGCAGCGGGCTCCGCTTCCCGGACTCTCACCGCCGGCGTGCCGCCGAGCGGGGCTGTGCGGTCGGCGGAGTCCGTATGCTCGGCGGACTCCGCCGCGCAGTTGCCATCTGTGGGGTCCCTTTCGTCGGCACTCACCCGTCGCATAACGTGCGCGCGCAAGGAGGCAGGATCTTTATGCCTCGAGACGGGGAGTCAGCTGACCAGGCTAGTCAGCTGACTCCATCTCCACTGGGGATTGGCTGGGGCTCTGGGGCGGCGCAGGGCAGCTCACTTGCTACAAATAGGACTTGCTAGTCAGTAGCAAGTTGTCTGCTGTCGTGAATACACTTCTGTGTTAGCGCTCAGACCTTCGCTCAGTGCCCTGGTGTTGATACTAAGGATTTCACACCTTAGTTAGGATTGTATTTGATATTGTATCGGTGTTTTGACTCCGGCTATCCTTGACTACTCTCTCTCTACGCTATTGTACCTCTGCCTATCTGATTCTTGTTGCCGACCTCTGCCTGATAACCGATTACTCTTCTGCCTTCCGCTCCTGTACTGCTGTCGCCATCTCTGTTGCCGAACCCTTGCCTGTCTGACCTTTCTCCCTTCAGTGGAACGTCTCCCACTGGAGGGTTATCTCTGAGGCTTGCCTCTCTGAGACGCCTGCCCCAAGCAGACGATTACTGCTAGGGGTCGAGATTCCTCACTCTGCCTGGTTAAGAGGATCTCACTCACGGGGTTCCCATTCAGAGGTAACCACACCTCTGAGGAATTGCTGTGAGGTGGATATTTCCACACTTCTGTGATATTACTGTCTTTATTGTGTTTCTTTTGCTGGGTGTCCAGAGGTTAGCAATATATCCGTATTATCGGTGATTCTGCAGATCGCCAATAATCGGGTATATATCTGCATTCTTGGCGATACTGCAGATCGCCAATAATCAGATTCTCTCTGTGTGCTGACACCGATCGTTACATGGATCTGTTCACATACTCCACTTTCAGCAAAAATCATGCCTTACCTAGCAATTCCAGTACCGTAGAAGAATTGGTAAATACTACACATGCAAGTTATGGGACATTTTTTACAGAAAAATTCAATTAATCCATGCATGGATTACAATTGACAACATGGATGTATGCACCCTGGTGGACAATTGAAAGAGAAAATCCTGTTCAACTAAATAAAGGACAGTCATACATATGTTTGAACCCTAAAAATTGCAAAAATATCTCTACTGATTCATTACATCATTTGGGATATACTCCAAGAGGAACCATCTTTACATTGTAAATGGGAAAAGGGACCAGGGCTGGGCCGAGGCAGAGGCTGGAGAGGTTCCAGCCTCAGGACGCAGTGTAGGAGGGGGTGCACAACTCACTCAGCTATCATTCCCCCATTGTGTTTGAAGCAGAGAGAAATAAGAAAAGATGATACATGCCAGTGACTGCAAGCCAGATAACTAGAGAGTAAGGTGTTGGGAGCCCTGGGACTCCTCTTAGTCTAATAGCAGTCAGCGTGTGATGGCTGGGGGGGGGGGGGGGGGGGATGGAGGGGCGCACTTTGGTGTCTCAGCCTTGGGCACTGGAGGACCTTGTCCCAGCTCTGAAAGGGACTACCGTATTTTTCGGACTATAAGACGCACTTTTTCTCCCCCAAAAGTGGGGAGCAAAAGTTACTGCGTCTTATAGTCCGAATGTAGCACAAACCTACCTATCCTGGCACTTGTTTCCATACTATTGAGGTGAGTAGAGGGGAGGCAGCAGCGCGATCCATAGTGTTTCCACGCCACTGTAATTACCCGCAGTACTTTACCTTTGATCTGTAATTGTGCCCCGCAACGCTTTACCTTTGATCTGTAATTGTGCCCCGCAGCAATTTAACTTTGATCTGTAATTGTGCCCCGCAGCGCTTTACCTTTGATCTGTAATTGTGCCCCGCAGCGCTTTACTTTTCATCTGTAATTGTGCCCCGCAGCGCTTTACCTTTCATCTGTAATTGTGCCCCGCAGCAGCGCGATCCGTCGGCCCCGCAGTAGTGAGATCCACAGCGCATCCAAGCGGCATCGGAGCAGCCGCTGTAATGATTTGCAAGTGACTGTCACGTTGTACGGCTGCCTCTTTCATGCCCAGCATCAGCGCAATCCCAGCTGACAGGCACATCTTCGGCCGCTTTAGCGGCTGAGTCCTCAGAGGCTTCCGTACTGGGGCGCCCTCCCATGACCTGCGGCGCACGTGGTCATGAGAGGGCGCCAGGACACAGGGCAGTACGGAAGCCTCTGAGGACTCAGCCTCTAAAGTGGCCGAAGATGTGCCTCTCAGCTGGGATTGCGCTGATGCTGGGCATGAAAGAGGCAGCCGTACAACGTGACAGTCACTTGCAAATCATTACATGCCGCTTGGATGCGCTGTGGATCTCACTACTGCGGGGCCGACGGATCGCGCTGCTGCGGGGCACAATTACAGATGAAAGGTAAAGCGCTGCGGGGCACAATTACAGATGAAAGGTAAAGCGTTGCGGGGCACAATTACAGATTAAGAGCAAAGGTAATTACAGCTGCTACATGGAAACACCATGGATCGCACTGCTGCCTCCCCTCTGCTCACCTCAATTGAATAATTTGCATCCTGGACACCCAGACCAGACCCAGCTATTGCCACCATGGGGCTGGTTAGAACCTGAAATGTAATTGAAGTAATTGATTAGTGTAGATGGGGGGATAGGGGGTGTTGTGTAGTGCAGTGTCGCTATGGGGGCAGCAGGGGTGTAGCTTGTCAGTGTAATTTAGACAGAGACATCTTTGGAGGGGAGGAAAGGTCTATAAGACACTCATGGACCATGGACTCACCTAGGATTAGTTTTTGTTTTTTTTCCTGCTTTTTACCCCCTAAACCTGGGTGCGTCTTATAGTCCGGAGCGTCTTATAGTCCGAAAAATACGGTAACTTACAAGTTGACTGAAAAAGGAAAACAATATGAAAATCTCTTTGCAAATAAAACTTGGAGAGAACCACAGTTCACTTATGCATTTCAAGGAAGCATTTTGGGACAAATCAAACTGCCATATAACTGGTTCTGGGCTTGTGGAAATACAGTGTACAAGCTATTACCTATAGGTGGAAAAGGAAGGTGTACAATCATTAAAATATTACCCGCCATTTGGTTTGTTGAGAAAGAACAGATAAACATTGAACAAATTTCCAATCATCATATGTACAAGAGAAGTGCTGATGGAACTAACAAAGGAAGACTCCTTCAAGTACCATGGTATGCAAAAGTTGGTGTGTATACTGGACTGATTGGAACAGGAGGACTAACCCTAATAAACTCGCAAAATATAGAATTGCTTGCTGGACTATTTGATAATGTTACCGATGAAATATTTCAAACTATTGGAATAGTGAATGAAGAGTTCAAGGATACCCGAACTGAAATGTGACATAATGAGATAGACATGTGTATGTACAGTGCCTAGCATACAAATAACTATGCTGTGTTCCTTTTTCTCTTTCTCTGCCTGAAAGAGTTAAATATCAGGTATGTAAGTGGCTGACTCAGTCCTGACTCAGACAGGAAGTGACTACAGTGTGACCCTCACTGATAAGAAATTCCCCTTTTTTACCTCTTTCTTGCTCTCAGAAGCCATTTTCTGCTAGGAAAGTGTTTTATAGTTGGAATTTCTTATCAGTGAGGGTCACACTGTAGTCACTTCCTGTCTGAGTCAGGACTGAGTCAGCCACTTGCATACCTTATATTTAACTCTTTCAGGCAGAGAAATAAAAAAAGGAACACAGCATAGTTATTTGTGTGCTTGGCACTGTACATACACATGTCTATCTCATTATGTCACATTTCAGTTCGGGTATCCTTTAAAATGGCATACTAAAATGTTGGCTCAGCATACTCTAGTGTTGGATTTTCTAACTGCTGCACAAGTAGGAACATTTGCAATTGTAGGAGTTGCTTGTTGTAACTTCATACATCAAAACTACAGCGAAATAATAGAAGGGCACCTGAAACATATGGACGATGTGAAAGCCGCCTTCAGAAAGAGAAATTCAGACTTAGAATCATTGGAGTTTCTCAACCCAGTTAATTGGTTTTCCGGATGGATTGGAAACATGCTAAATACAATTCTTTGCATTATCATCGTTGGAATCGCCATATATATAGGCATTTGTTTGTTTTTTTGCTGCATCAATAAAATGACAACTGCTTCCAATGCAACAGAATAGATTGAAGCAGAGTACTACTTTAGTCAGAAGAAGAAAAATATTTTAAGAGACATTCAGACAAATGTTCTAGGAGCCTTATCAGAAAGGGACAACTTTGCTAGCTAGTTGAAAAAATGTTTATGAACCAGTGACTCTGTGCCTATCAAATTAATTGATACTAAACTATCCCATTATTTTCATCATTGGAGAAAACACATCCATATAACATACCAAAATTCACATACAAAGATTCTCACAGTCTACATTATAAATTGCTAGTAAATGTGGTTATTGGAGAAATTATTTGAAAACGGCTTACTACAACTGGATACTTTGCAATTTGCATTGCCAAGAACTTTTCAGTGTGTACATTTTTAATATGATAGCTACATTAAATGGAAAGATGACATCACTACATGGGATCCTGCTAGTGAACTACACACACTTTGTTCTACTACATACCATTTGCGAAAAACCTTGTGGTATAAGAAAAGGTGTAATACACCCTATTAACCTCCCTGGCGTTACGCAGTTTAAATGGCTGCGTACGCGGGAGGGATTTTTTTTTAATTAAATGGGTTTGTTTTTGTGTTAGCTAGCACTAGGCTAGCTAACTATGCTGCCCAAGCCCCACGTCACCTCTCCGACCCCCCCGATTGCGATCCCGCGAGAGCCGGAGCTTGCCAACCAGCATCACTCGTCGATATGGCGACGATCGGACATGACGTCATGGATGTCATGCGCAGTTCCGATCCTCCCCATAGTGAAGCCGGGTGCTGATTGGGAGGCTGCGCCATCGCGGGATCCCTGGGGGAGTATGTATACCGGAGGTGATCAGGGGCGATCGGAGGGGACCAGAGAGAGTTGGGCAGCATAGTTAGCTAGCCAAGTGCTAGCTAAACACAATGCAATTAATTTTATTTAAAAAAATTGTGATCCCCTGCGGCGGCTAGCCCGACACTGTGACGGGCATACCGCCAGGAAGGTTAATAAATACTAACTCACTAACTAACTAATTAACCTGTTCAAAGCTAACAATAATACTATGAATGCATTGTACCACAAAAAACTATGGGCCACATGAACTGTGTAATACCTGTCAACACTTTTTGAACTTTAAGTCTTACCACATGACTTGAAATGGGAAACATTCTGCCTAAAACTTCCCTACATATCCACACAAGCTACCACTGTAATAGAAACTTCAAATTCAAGGATGAATCCATATATATGCCATATACAAAGACTATAGCCAAAACTGGACCAGCAAAATATGTCTATTGGTGAAAATATTAGTCTTACTACTGAAACTATTGTCAAATTGACAAAACAAACAACGCTACTTAACCACTTGCCGACTGCCCACTACCTATGGGTGTCGGCAAAGTGGAACGCCCAGGGCCGCGTAACGCCGATGGGCGTCAGGTCCTGGGACACGGAAATACTTGGGATCGCGCACATCCACCGGCATTAGGCTTCCCCCACCCGCGACGTCAACCCGCCAGCTGTTTAGAAGCGCCGGCGGGTTGTTAACCCTGCGATCGCCGCTACAAAGTGTATAATACACTTTGTGATGTATACAAAGTGTATTATACAGGCTGCCTCCTGCCCTGGTGGTCCCAGTGATCGAGGGACCACCAGGGCAGGCTGCAGCCACACTAGTATGCACACAAGCACACTGATTCTGGCCCCTGATCACCCACAGCACCCCTCAGACCCTCCCCCTGACCCCCCCCCCCCCTTAGACCCCTGTTTGCACCCAAGCACCCCCCTAATCACCCATCAATCACTCCCTGTCACTATCTGTCAATGCTATTTTTTAGATCAGGTCCTAAACTGCCCCCTGGGGGCTCCTGATCACCCCCCCCCCCCCACACCGTCAGATCCTCCCCAGACCCCCCCCCCCCCAGAGCCCCCCCAATGTGTACTGTATACATCTAACCTCCCCTGTAATCACCCACTGATCACCTGTCAATCATCTGTCAATCACCCATCAATCACCCCCTGTCACTGCCACCCATCAGATCAGACCCTAACCTGCCCCTTGTGGGCACCTGATCACCCGCCCCCACACCCTCAGATTGCCCGCAGACCCACCCTCAGATCACCACCGAAAGTGCATTGTTTACATCTGCTCTCCCCTCTAATCACCCATCAATCCCCCATCACCACCTGTCACTGCTACCCATCAGATTAGACCCTAATCTGCCCCTTGCGGGCACCCAATCACCCGCCCACACCCTCAGATAGCCCCCCAGACCCCCTCTGATCAACTCGCCAGTGCATTGCTTGCATATATTCTCCCCTGTAATCACCTACTGATCACCTATCAATCACCCCGTCACCCCGTCACTGCTACCCATCAGATCAGACCCTAATCTGCCCCTTGCGGGCACCCAATCACCCGCCCACACCCTCAGATAGCCCCCCAGACCCCCTCTGATCAACTCGCCAATGCATTGCTTGCATATATTCTCCCCTGAAATCACCTACTGATCACCTATCAATCACCCCGTCACCCCCTGCCACCACCTGTCACTGCTACCCATCAGATTAGACCCTAATCTGCCCCTTGCGGGCACCCAATCACCCGCCCACCCCCTCTGATAGCCCCCCAGACCCTCTCTGATCAACTCGCCGGTGCAATGCTTGCATATATTCTCCCCTGTAATCACCTACTGATCACCTATCAATCACCCCGTCACCACCTGTCACTGCTACCTATCAGATTAGACCCTAATCTGCCCCTTGCGGGCACCCAATCACCCGCCCACACCCTCAGATAGCCCCCCAGATCCTCTCTGATCAACTCACCAGTGCATTGCTTGCATATATTCTCCTCTGTAATCACCTACTGATCACCTATCAATCACCCCGTCACCACCTGTCACTGCTACCCATCAGATCAGACCCTAATCTGCCCCTTGCGAGCAGCCAATCACCCGCCCACACCCTCAGATAGCCCCCCAGACCCCCTCTGATCACCTCCCCAGTGCATTATTTACATCTATTCTCCCCTCTAATCACCCACTGATCACCCATCAATCATCCCCTGTCACCGCTACCCATCATACCCATCAGATCAGACCCTCATCTGCCCTTTGCGGGCACCCAATGACCCGCCCACACCCTAAGATACCCCCGATCACCTCCCCAGTGCATTGCTTGCATCTATTCCCCCCTCTATTCACTCCCTGAGACACCCATCAATCGTCTCCTGTCACCCCCTAGCACACCTACCCATCAAATCAGGCCCTAATTTGCCCCATGTGGGCTCCTGATCACTCGGCCAAACCCTCAGATCCCCCTCAGATGCCCTTCTGATCACCTTCCCAGTGCATTGATTGCATCTATTCTCCCCTCTAATCAGGGGCGGCGCCAGGGGGTGCAAGGGGGTGCTCAAGCACCCCCTAGAATTGTCCAAGCACCCCCAAAGCACCCCCCTGGCGTGAACTGACTTCAGGCGTCTAAGAGACGCCGAGTCAGTTCATAGCGGCAGCCCGGAGCAGCAGGCAGGGCTACGGTAAGATGGCCGCCCGAAGCCCTGCTCTGCAGTCTGCAGTGTAGGGCTTCGGGCGGCCATTTTCCCGTAGCCCTGCTCTCAGCATGCAGGCAGGAAGTAACCTGACGTCCGGAAAGAAGAGGATTGTGGGAGCTGCGCGCCACAAGGAGGTCGGGGCAGGAGGTCGGGAAAGAAG
The DNA here is from genome assembly GCF_040937935.1 of Hyperolius riggenbachi. NCBI lineage: Eukaryota > Metazoa > Chordata > Amphibia > Anura > Hyperoliidae > Hyperolius > Hyperolius riggenbachi. Next base: position 193,300,296 of record NC_090653.1, on the reverse strand, counting down.
GTCTTCTGGCTGTAGGTGAGTAAATGGGTTTTTCTTTTATTTTTCAGGTGGTACTGTTGATTGTGGTCAGAACTGCTGAGGAAGGATTGTGCATATTGGGGTCATAACTGCTAACGATTGTGCATATTGGGGTCATAACTGCTAACGATTGTGCATATTGGGGTCATATCTGCTACCGATTGTGCATATTAGGGTCATATCTGCTAACGATTGTGCATATTGGGGTCAGATCTGCTACCGATTGTGCATATTGGGGTCATATCTGCTATCGATTGTGCATATTGGGGTCATATCTGCTACCGATTGTGCATATTGGGGCCATATCTGCTACCGATTGTGCATATTGGGGCCATATCTGCTACCGATTGTGCATATTGGGGCCATATCTGGTACCGATTGTGCATATTGGGGCCATATCTGCTACCGATTGTGCATATTGGGGCCATATCTGCTACCGATTGTGCATATTGGGGCCATATCTGCTACCGATTGTGCATATTGGGGCCATATCTGCTACCGATTGTGCATATTGGGGCCATATCTGCTAACGATTGTGCATATTGGGGCCATATCTGCTAACGATTGTGCATATTGGGGTCATATCTGCAACAGATTGTGCATATTGGGGTCATATCTGCTACCGATTGTGCATATTGGGGCCATATCTGCTACCGATTGTGCATATTAGGGTCATATCTGCTACCGATTGTGCATATTGGGGCCATATCTGCTTACGATTGTGCATATTAGGGTCATATCTGCTATCGATTGTGCATATTAGGGTCATATCTGCTACCGATTGTGCATATTGGGGTCATATCTGCTACCGATTGTGCATATTGGGGTCATATCTGCTATCAATTGTGCATATTGGGGTCATATCTGCTACCGATTGTGCATATTGGGGCCATATCTGCTACCGATTGTGCATATTGGGGCCATATCTGTTACCGATTGTGCATATTGGGGCAATATCTGCTACCGATTGTGCATATTGGGGCCATATCTGCTACCGATTGTGCATATTGGGGCCATATCTGCTACCGATTGTGCATATTGGGGCCATATCTGCTACCGATTGTGCATATTGGGGCCATATCTGCTACCGATTGTGCATATTGGGGCCATATCTGCTAACAATTGTGCATCTTGGGGTCATATCTGCAACAGATTGTGCATATTGGGGTCATATCTGCTTCCGATTGTGCATATTGGGGCCATATCTGCTAACGATTGTGCATATTGGGGTCATATCTGCTAACGATTGTGCATATTGGGGTCATATCTGCTACCGATTGTGCATATTGGGGTCATATCTGCTACTGATTGTGCATATTGGGGCCATATCTGCTACCGATTGTGCATATTGGGGTCATATCTGCTACCGATTGTGCATATTTGGGCCATATCTGCTAACAATTGTGCATATTGGGGCCATATCTGCTAACGATTGTGCATATTGGGGTCATATCTGCTACCGATTGTGCATATTGGGGCCATATCTGCTACCGATTGTGCATATATCTGGGCCATATCTGCTAACGATTGTGCATATTGGGGTCATATCTGCTACCGATTGTGCATATTGGGGTCATATCTGCTACCGATTGTGCATATTGGGGTCATATCTGCTACCGATTGTGCATATTGGGGCCATATCTGCTACCGATTGTGCATATTGAGGTCATATCTGCTAACGATTGTGCATATTGGGGTCATATCTGCTACCGATTGTGCATATTGGGGTCATATCTGCTACCGATTGTGCATATTGGGGTCATATCTGCTACTGATTGTGCATATTGGGGCCATATCTGCTAACGATTGTGCATATTGGGGCCATATCTGCTAACGATTGTGCATATTGGGGTTATTGAACGTGTTTTTTGTTCAAATCTGCTCACATTTGTGTATTTTCTTGAGAAAACCTGCACAATTATGTGAATTTTCTGGGGAAAGGGTCACCAAAACTTGGGCCCTCTGTCTTTGCGTTGCACTTTTAAAGGGAACCCGAGGTGAGAATAATATTGAAGCTGCCATATTTATCTCCTTTTAAGTAATACCAGCTGCCTGGCTGCCGTGTTGGTCCTCTGCCTCTAATTCTTTCAACCATAGACCCTGAACCAGGGCCGGCCCGCCCATGAGGCGGGGTGAAACTTTTGCCTCAGGCGGCACTTCTGGGGGGGCGGCACCCGCCCGTCCGTGTGGGGGGCCGCCCGAGCTGGAGGGGATAGCGGGCAGGAAGGGGGTATTGGGCCTAGCGGCAGGGAGGGGGGGGGTCGGACCCCCCCCTCCCTCGCCTGGGTCCCCCGTCCTCCGCTCCCCTCCAGCTTTAAAAAGGTCCGTGCTGGCTGCAGCTATTTGTAAGAGGCAACGGGCGGGGATTACTCACCTCTTCCTCGTTCCAGGTCAGCGTGCGCTCCACTGACGTCACTTCCTGCTACGCCGGGAGGTCCGACCCCCCCTCCCCGCCGCTAGGCCCAATACCCCTTTCCTGCCCGCTATCCCCTCCAGCTCGGGCGGCCCCCCACACACACGGCTTGGGCGGGGGGGGCGGGGGGCATCGGCAATTTCTTTGAAAATTGCCTCAGGCGGCAAAAAGTCTAGGGCCGGGCCTGCCCTGAACAAGCATGCAGCAGGTCAGGGGTTTCTGACAATATTGTCAGAACTGACAAGATTATCTGCATGCTTGTTTCTGGTGTAATTCAGTTCACTACTACAGCCAAATAGATCAGCAGGGCTGCCAGGCAACTAGAATTGTTTAAAAGGAAATAAATATGGCAGCCTCCATATCACTCTCACCAGAGCCGGATTAAGGCTAAATGGGGCCCTAAGCAAAGTAACTGATTTGGGCCCCCCATCATGTCGTAATAGAATCAGAAGATGCAGCTGCACAGCAATATGTCGCACACACCGGGCAGCCGAGCTACTGGTTGCTATGGGCAACAGCACGCTTTCCTCTGTGGGTGCACAATGCAGGGAATAGCAGCGGCAAAATGCAGAGTGAGAGATGAATGGCTGGGACATTTGCACTCAGGGGCTGAGGCACCCCTGTGAAGAGGGCGCCAGATATCACAGCAGCAGCACTTTCCCCCTGCATCTCCAGCCTGGCAATAGCAGAAAGCTCTGGACACCGCCAAACCGGAAGCCGTTCCCCAGACAGAATTACATAACCACTCCCACCACCGAACAACCAATTTCCTCCCAAACGAGACAGCCACCATGCAGCCTCCATCCCAGTGAATACGATAGTCCAGCAGAGAAGGCACCCGCAGTGGGGGAGAATGACAGCACCAGATGAATCACATTCACCTATTGCAATCCAAGCAATAGAGGTCCCGTCATCCGGAGCCCATCTGTCTCCTCTAGAGTGCTGCCGCTCTGTTACTACTACTATTACTACTTCCTACTTCATGTCTGATCTGAGAATCAGGAAGTTCAGAGCGAGCGGCTGCACTGTAGAAGAGACAGATGGGTTTCAGATGACGGGATCTCTATTGCTTGAATCATGGATAGGTGAGTGAGCGTTTGCCATCTGCTGCTATCATTCTTGCTGCAGCTGTGGTTCTCTGTGGGAAGGGAGGGTGGAGTGGGCAGCGGCAGAGCGCACAGTAGCAGGAGGGGGACCTAGGAGGAGAGCCTGGCTCTGAAGACAATCAGCAGCGCACGGCATCATTTGACAAGACAAGACAAATAACATTTATATCGCGCTTTTCTCCTGGTGGACTCAAAGCGCCAGAGCTGCAGCCACTAGGACGCGCCCTATAGGCAGTAGCAGTGTTAGAGAGACTTGCCTACGGTCTCCTACTGAATAGGTGCTGGCTTACTGAACAGGCAGAGCTGAGATTTGAACCCTGGTCTCCTGTGTCAGCGGCAGAGCCCTTAAAGGGACTCCAAGCAGTGCCTGTGGCTATGCCTTTAAGCATACCCACAACTAATTCATTACATCCTCACACCTACCAGCATGATGTTTGTAATTATATCCCCCTGGGTTCCTTATATTTCATTGCATTGTGCTGAATCGAGCTGCCAACTTTGGAGAAAAGTCGTCCTGTGGCCGTGATTTCGATCGTGAAAATATCAAAAACTAAAAGGCATAGAGCAGCCGTTTGTATATCATTGGAAAGAGGAGACAAAGGGCTTTAAAATGATATGCATCTTTCCATAGTTACTGCACTGCTCAGAGTCCCTTATACCATCCAGCCACCGCTGACTTTGGAGAAAAGTCGTCCTGTGGCCGCGATTTCAATCGCGAAAATATCGAAAACTAAAAGGCATAGAGCAGCCGTTTAGATATCATTGGAAAGAGGAGAAAGAGAGCTTTAAAATGATATGCATCTTTCCATAGTTACTGCACTGCTCAGAGTCCCTTTAACCATTATACCATCCAACCACCGCTGACAGGATGGCAAGTGCTGGATTTTGTGCTAATGGGGCCCCTTTGACTCTGAATGGGGCCCCAAGCGACTGCTTTTGTTGCCTGGTCGGTAATCCGGCCCTGACTCTCACCCCAGGTTCACTTTAAATTACAGTTAGCCCCGCCCTCATCCGGTCATGACCACGCCCATCTTTGGTGCGGCGCTTAGTGCGCCGCAGGTTTTAGCCACACCCATTTTTTGCCGCGGCGCGCAAACAGGTCATCAACTACCCCGGAAATTGGTCCAGCACCTGCATAGCACCGCCTAAAAAAAATTCCTGGAGCCGCCACTGCCTCTAATCACCCACTGAGCACTCCTATCCATCAGATCAGGCCCTAATCTGCCCCCCTGCGGGCTTCTGATCACCCTCCAAACCCTCACCCACCCCACCGCAGTGACAGAAATTTTTTTTCTGATCACTGCTGGTACGACTTAATTGTGGCTGAGACCAACCGTTATGCCACACCATACGCAACCGCCAATCCAAGAAGCTACTATGCCCAGCCTTTTCGGTGGAAGCCACTCCAAGTTTGCGAACATAACATTTTTTGGGGCCTTCTCCTTAACATGGGTCTAGTCAAAAAAAATGTATTGCGGTCTTATTGGTCTACGCACCCAATACATCACATGCCCATGTTCTCTGCTGCCATGTCCAGGTCACGATTTGAGAACATCCTGCGCTTCCTGCACTTCAGTGCCAATACAACCTGTCATCTAAGAGGCCACCCTGCTTACGACTGGTTCCACAAAATTCGCCCCCTCATAGACCACCTGTCATCAAAATTTTCAGATGCTTATACCCCTGAACAGTCATTTTGAGGCATTTGGTTTCTAGACTCCTCCTTACGGTTTTGGGCCCCTAAAATGCCAGGGCAGTATAGGAACCCCACAAATGACCCCATTTTATAAAGAAGACACCCCAAGGTATTCTGTTAGGAGTATGGTGAGTTCATAGAAGATTTTTTTTTTTTTGTCACAAGTTAGCGGAAAATGACACTTTGTGAAAAAAAAAAAAATCAATTTCCGCTAACTGGTGACAAAAAATAAAATCTGTAAAAAAAAAAAAAAAAAAAAAAATCTAATTTATAGAGATATTTCTCCCACCCAGCATGGGTATGTGTAAAAATACACCCCAAAACACATTATACTATTTCTCCTGAGTACGGCGATACCACATGTGTGACACTTTTTTGCAGCCTAGGTGCGCTAAGGGGCCCAAAGTCCTATGAGCACCTTTAGGCTTTACAGGGTTGCTTACAATTTAGCACGCCCCAAAATGCCAGGACAGTAAACACACCCCACAAATGACCCCATTTTGGAAAGTAGACATCCCAAAGTATTCAGAGAGGGGGCATTGGCAGCGCTTCCAAACAGAGGCTGCACCCGAATTGACTACCTGCAATAGATGTGCAGAGCTCCACAATTGTGGACTAAAATACACAACATGCATTCAAAACAGGTACAGCAAAGGAGGACGTTGGCTTCAGTATAAATATTATGTGCACAAATTATTCCCTACTAGACTTCCCCACGGCGGTGACGGGTCCTCTCGGGGAAGACCTACCGCTAGTCTAACGATAAAAACACATTTTTTTTCCTAGTGCTGCTAGTCATAAAATGGTATACACATTTCTATCAAACAGACATCAAACAAATGACAGCGTTCATAGGCTGCAACTGAATTGTAGACTAACAGAGGCATGCAGAGCCCCACAGGGCTAAATACATGCCTTGAATGCAAATCAGATGCAAATCATGTACTAGTCCTAATCTATAATTTGAAAGCAAATTGATGCACATGGATGCAGCTAGCCATAAGTATACTTACATGAGTTTTGTACAGCAGAAGACATTGGCAGCGCTTCCAAACAGAGGCTGCACCCGAATTGACTACCTGCAATAGATGTGCAATAATGTGACAAAATGTGGAAAACTTCAAGGGGGCCAAATACTTTAGCAAACCACTGTATAATTTTTTAAGGATAAAGCTATATTTGTGTGTACCATACACTGTACAATCTCGATATAACAATTATCGATGGAAGTTAAAATCTACAGAAGAAGAATTGCTATATTAATATGGACTTGTTTCACTAAAGGAACTTTGAAAATGTATTTTGGATGATGGACAACAACTGGAGAGATGTATATTCCTGTATATATGCTTTATCTATTTTTTTATATCAATATAATTTTATAAAATTCAACAGATGAGTGTTGCATATTTTTTCCAGAGGTAAACCTGTTAACCTATAAATATTCTGTTTGCAGTGAGCTACGCACCCACTACTGACTAATTTTGATTATGACGACTTTTTAGGCTTGCCTTTTAAGTAGTTTATAACCATTTTAGGCAGATATCGCTAAGATATTTGACAGGCAAGTCTGTTCAAGGTCGTGCTGATGTGATTTTGTGCGGCCCTGGACCAAAGTACAGTGCTCAGAAGAAGGCACGTCCCATCAACTCCTAAGATTGTCAGGACGTGGTTGACTAACACAAAGCACCTCATCTACCGCAGCCACCAGCACTACTACAAGCACCACATCCGCTGCATTTGACACTTCACAGGAGTTATTTGGTGGGAAATTAACTGATTCACAGCCACTACTGTTACAACAAGATGAAGGCGCTAAGCAAGTTACACCCCCTCATATGTCTGAGTTAGGCAACACTATGGACGTACCGTGTGAGGAGGAGGACGATGAAGTACCTGCTGTTGGTGCAGTTTATGAGGTGTCTAAGGCAAGCGAAGTTGGGAAGGATGATTATGATGAGTTCAAGGCAAGACTCCCTAACACTGCAGGGTGGCCTCCTGAGCGCGTCCCAGTGGCTGCAGCTCTTGAGCGCTTTGAGTCCGACAGGAGAAAAGCGCTATACAAATGTTCGGATTATGATACGGATGCCACGTGGGATCCTAAGAGACAAGATGACCAAGGGGACAGTTCAGAGGGGGAGTCAGAGTGGAGTAGGAGGAGAAGAGTTCCTGAAAAAAGCAGGGGGAGCTCGTCATCAGAAACAGCTGGTGGCAGTGTCCAGCGTCATTTATCAACCACCTATGTACAGCCAGCCAACATGCCCTTCAACGTCAGCTGCTGATGCCACCATAGTGCCATCACCCCAGGGGGGCTCAGCGGTTTGAAATTTTTTTAGTGTGTCTTCCAAAGATCAGAACAATGCCATCTGTTCTCTCTGCCTCCAAAAATTGAGCCGTGGAAAGGCCAACAGCCATGTAGGGACAACTGCCTTACGAAGGCACAAACGGCAATGGGAAGACCACCTGAGCAAAAGCAGCACATAAAAGCAAAGCCACCCTCCTTCTCTTCCTCCTTCAGGTGCATCATCTTCAGCCTCTTTTTCCCTTGCACCTTCACTATCACAGCCACCCTCCTCCACTCCGCCTCTCACCTTGAGCGGTTCCTGCTTCTCTGCACACAGCAGCAGCCAGGTGTTCGTGAGGAAAATCTTTGAGCGGAAGAAGCCAATGTCTGCCAGTCACCCCCTTGCGCGGTGTCTGACAGCTGGCTTGGTGGAACTGTTAGCTCGCCAGCTGTTACCATACCAGCTGGTGGACTCTGAGGCCTTCAGAAAACTTGTGGCCATTGGGACACTGCAGTGAAAGACACCAGGCCGCAATTATTTCTCTAAAAAGGCGATACCCAAACTGTACCTTGAAGTTGAAAGGCAAGTGGTGTCATCTCTGGCACACAGCGTTGGGTCAAGGGTCCATCTACCCACGGATGCCTGGTCTGCCAAGCACGGTCAGGGCAGGTACATCACTTACACAGCCCATGTGGTCAACCTGGTGACCGCTGGCAAGCAGAGAGTACGTGGCTGTGCAGCGGACCAACTTGTGACACCTCCACGGCTTGCAGGCAGGCCTCCTGCCACCTCCTCTCCTCCTGGTACATCCTCTTCGCTGTCGTCCTCCTCCTCCACCTTGGCTGGGTGACAGTTCAACTCTACTGGTGCTGCGATCTCCTCTCCAGCTACACAGCCCCAGCTCCCCAGGGCCTATGCTGCATGCCAGGTACGACGGTGTCACACCATCTTAGACATGTCTTGCCTCAATGCGGAGAGTCACACTGGAGCAGCTCTCCTGGCTGCTCTTAACAGGTGGATCTGTGGCTGACCCCGCACCAACTGCAGATCGGCAACGTGGTGTGTGACAATGGCAGCAATCTCATTTCGGCTTTGAATTTGGGAAAGTTGACACATGTACCCTATATGGCACGTGCTGAATCTCATAATTCAGAGATTTGTGTCTAAGTACCCAGGCTTACAGGATGTCCTGAAGCACTCCAGGAAGGTGTGTGGGCATTTTGGGTGGTCTTACACGGCCATGGCACGCTTTGCCGATATTCACCGGAGAAACAAATTGCCGGTGAGACGCTTGATTTGCGATAGCCTGACTCGCTGGAATTCGACCCTGCTGATGTCCGACCGCCTGTTACAAATGGAGAAAGCCGTCACCCAGTATCTCTACATCTACAGTAGAAGGACACACTCTGGGGAGATGGGGATGTTGTGGCCGAAGAACTGGACACTTATGTGAAATGCCTGCAGGCTCATGCGGCCGTTTGACGAGGTGACAAACATGGTGAGTCGCAGTGGAGGCGCCTGGAGCGTGCTGTGCGTAGAGTGGTAGATCAAGCTGTGGAGGAGCGTCACCAGGAACAGGAGGAAGAGTTGTGGGATCAATTCTCATCAGAACAAGATGTTTCCTCAACACCTGCGGCAGCACAGAGGGGGGAGGAGGAGGAAGAGTCGTGTGGGGAAGAGGAGTCAGACTCAGATGATTCGTGGCTGGGGGGAGGAGGAGAACTTACCTGATGTCACTGAGGAAGAGCAAGAGGAGATGGATGGTACGTCTGGATCCAAAGTTGTGCAAATGGCGCTTTCATGTTGTCCAGCCTGTTGAGGGACCCCCGTATAAAAAACTCAAGGGGAATGAACTGTACTGGGTGGCCACTCTACTAGACCCTCGGTATAGGCACAAAGTGGTGGAGATGTTTCCAAATCACCAGACGGCAGAAAGGATGCAGCATTTGCAGAACAAGCTGGCAAATATGCTTTACACACTGTTCAAGGGTGATGTCACAGCAACGGAATAAAGGCACTACTGCCAGTAATCCTTCTCCCATGTCCACGCAGGCAAGGACAGGACGCTCTAGCGATCTCATGGTGATGTCGGACATGCGGACATTCTTTAGTCCAACGTCTCGCCTTAGCCCTTCCGGATCCACCCTCTACCAACGCCTCGACCGGCAGCAAGCCGACTATCTGACCTTAAGTGTGGATGTAGACACTGTGAGCAGCGATGAACCCCTGGACTACTGGGTTTGCAGGCTTGACCTGTGGCCAGAGCTGTCACAATTTGCCATCCAACTTCTGTCTTTCCATGCGGATTCCTGAATTTTTAAGGCCGCTGCTAGCGGCGGCCGCTATAATAATTTTTCTGGTGCGTGTACATGCCTGCCTAATTTTTCTGTCTGCACTGCAGCTGTAACAACAAAACAAAAGGCATGTACATGTGTCAATTCCCCTTCGTGATCGTTACCTTGCCGCGGTGAAGGGGCTTGGGTATCACAATGAAGCAATGACCGCCGGCTATATGAGTATGTTGGGGGGGGCACACCCAAGATAATAAGGTCGTTGCTTCATTGTGGACAGACCAAATTCAATCAGCTGGACAGTCACTGTTCTGTCATTGAGCTACCTCAGCCCGGTGACCATATGGGTTGAAAAGCCGCCATCACCTGCACTCTCGGCATGGTGCGCACCAGTCCAGCACGGCCGTCACTACACAGCTGATTGCAGTCACTGCATACCTTTCACTGCATCTGTGATTGCACATTGTATTATACCTGGCAGTCAGTGCATACCTTTCACTTGAATGGATGGCAGACTTGCCCTCCATAACAGATTCTCGTTAAAGGATTTAAAGTTGATTAGTCTCATATACAGCAGGGCCTCGAAAGTTCTCCTGTATTTTTATTTTTCGTCACTACCTCCCTGAGTCGGGACTTGCATGCCATGCCTGCTGCCTTCCTTGGATGTGTGGTGGTAGCCGTTCTTGCTCCTTTGCCCACAGCATGCCTGCTGCCTTCCTTGGATGTGTGGTGGTAGCCGTTTCTCAGGCTCCCACTCTGGACCGGAATCGAACCCTGATTCCCCGGCCATTACCCGTGGTCACCACGGTACTGAGAAAGTAATATGGAAGCTTGTTTATGAGTCACACAGTTGAATGAATGGCAGACTTGCCCTCCATAACAGATTCTCATTAAAGGTATTCTCGAAAAAGTAATTTAAAAAAATAGATGTAAGCTTTAACAATGGTAGAGAAAGAATCATCGAAAGTTGATAAGGCAGTCAGACATTACCTGATATCACTGAGGAAGAGCAATCTCGCCATGGTGCGCACCAGTCCAGCACGGCCGTCACTACACAAACAGCTGTTTGCGGTGCGTTACACAGTGAGTTTGGTCTGTCAGTGTGAACCAGTACACTAATTACACTCCCTGATCGATGTATACACATGCAAGATGTTTTAACCTCCTTGCCGGTTATCCCGAGCTCAGCTCGGGGTAACCCGCCGCGGAGGATTGCTCTGGCCCTGCTGGGCCGATTTGCATAATTTTTTTCGTTACATGCAACTAGCACTTTGCTAGCTGCGTGTAGCATCCGATCGCCTCCGATCGCTGCCGCGCTGCCCCCCCCTCCAGACCCCTTGCTTAGCCTGGCCAATCAGTGCCAGGCAGCGCTGAGGGGTGGATCGGGACTCCGTCTGACGTCATGACGTCAATCCGATCGTCGCCATGGCGACGGGGGAAGCCCATACAGAAAATCCCGTTCAGAACGGGATTTCCTGTTGGGATTTTGCGCCGGCGGGGATCAGAGGAGTGGGTGGGAAGCATGTAGCTAGCGCTAGGCTAGCTACATGCTAAAAAAAAATATAGCAAAAAAAAAAAAAACCTCCCTGCCGTGCGCAGCAAATAATTAGAACGGCAGGGAGGTTAAAGCACTTTAGGCCTCCAATTTAGCATGGAATGTGATTTCTGCCCTTAAAACGCTGCTGTGCGTCAAATCCAGATTTTTCCCTGGGACTTTTGGTGTGTATCCTACTCCACCATGCACAAACTCAGATGTTAGACCCCTTGAAACATCTTTTCCATCACTTTTGTGGCCAGCATAAATGTTTCTAGTTTTCAAAGTTCGCCTCCCCATTGAAGTGTATTGCGGTTCGAAAAGTTTGCGCGAACCAAACTATTAACTAAGAAGTTCGCGTTCGAGGTTCGCAAACTGAAAATCGGAGGTTCGAGCCATCTCTACTGGCCACTACACTCTACCCGTCAATACTTGCCTTCCTCTACAATCTACCAGTCGCTACCTGCTGGCCACTACAATCTACCCTTCATTACCTCCTGGCCACTACAATCTACACATCACTACCTGCCTGCCTGTACTATCTACCCTTCACTACCTGCTAGCCACTACAATCTACCCATCACTACCTGCTGGCTACTGTAACCCGTTTTATCCTCTGTGTTCTGCCCCTGCTGAGAGGAATCCACCAGACACTGACTCAGATGCGAATATCAAGGATTTATTTGTGACCTTAACAATGGCCACTGGTAACTTCACTCAACCAGTAACACTTTTAACACAAATATACACTTTCCTTGCACATCACAGGTCAAAAATACAATCTTCTTCTCTTCACAGCCGGTGCACTGGTAAAAGCTACGGGATAAAAGGTTAGATTACACAAACACTTTGATACATATAATGGAGCTACAACAGATATTCTCTTACAATCAGCAACCACTTTTCAATACAACGCTTTTTATCACAGTACCATTTACTGAGGTATAGGGGCTTGGGTAGGTTTACTGAGCAATTCAGTTCCTATACAGTCTCAGTCCCTTGAGGCTAAGTCCAAGCTATCTTGCTCAGCAAAACCTTTGTCAAATATCTTATCAATATCTGCATTAAATGATTATCAACTACTAAGGGTAAGTCTAAAAGTCGTCATAATCAAGATTTGCCAGCAGTGGGCACATTGCTCACTATAAACAGAATATTTATAGGTTTAACAGGTTTACCTTTGGAAAAAATACGCAACACTCATCTGTTGAATTTTATAAAATTATATTGATATATAAAAAAAAAATAGATAAAGCATATACAGTATACAGGAATATACATCTCTCCAGTTGTTGTCCATCATCCAATATACATTGTCAAATTTCCTTTAGTAAAATTAGTCCATATCAATATAGCTCTTCTGCTGTAGATTTTATCCTCCATCGATAATTGTTATCTCGAGATTGTACAGTGTATGGTGCACACAAATATAGCTTTATACTTAAAAATGGTATATAGAGTTCTATTCTTGTATAAAGAACTTTAAGTAGATATATCTTCATAAAAACAAAGCTAGGTAGTTGTCCCTAAGCTTGCAATTGTATCTAAATAGTAATGCTTACTGATTTGGTAGATAAAAAATGACATTAAAAAGTTATGTTGAAAAACTTAAAACTTGAAATGACAATTCTTTAGCGTCTATATTAGCTATTGTCAATAAATTCACCAAGAATAATGCATATTACCTCTCTTGTGCTATAGAATCACAGTGGAAGGTAGAGTCTCTAGGCCTCAGTCGATTTCAGTAGAGTTTCAGGCTCAATGATAAAATATACCAGCCTGCCAGGGTTTTTTATTGTAAAGTTTCTAAGGTGGCGTCTGTTAGGGGATTTTATGGTGACGCTCAAAATTTTAACTTATTTTTAACTGGTACATTCTGACATTTTGTGACATTTTAAACTATCGGGTTATCTGAGCAGGTGCGTACATATATGACGATACTTGGCTCATTAACGCAAGCACTCTACGTCTTTTCTAATCAAAATTACACCAATAACATTTTAATTAGCTCTTATGATCCAAGTGGTGTCCTTATGACATCTTTCTGGATCTGATGGACGCCAAGATATATGCGTATGTTCAAGCTTATCTTACGTTCTAAAAATATAGTATGTTCTTTGTTACATCATTAATTTACAGGGATTTCTGAATGCCGCCTGTGGTCACAGGTTGTACTGTCTTGATCACATGCTTTATTGTTTAACCACTTCCTAAGTGAGGGGTTTTACCCCTTGACCACCAGAGCAATTTTCTCCTTTCAGCGCACCTTCCATTCATTCGTCTATAACTTTATCATTACTTATCACAATGAAATGAACTATATCTTGTTTATTTCGCCACCAATTAGGCTTTCTTTAGGTGGGACATTATGCCAAGAATTATTTTATTCTAAATGTGTTTTAATGGGAAAATAGGAAAAAATGTGGGAAAAATTTTTTTTTTCAGTTTTCGGCCTTTATAGTTTTTAACCACTTGAGGACCCACCCTTTACCCCCCCTTAAGGACCAGCGCTGTTGTAGCTGATCTGTGCTGGGTGGGCTCTGCAGCCCCCAGCACAGATCAGCGTGCAGGCAGAGCGACCAGATCGCCCCCTTTTTTCCCCACTAGGGGGATGATGTGCTGGGGGGGTCTGATCGCTCCTGCCTGCTGGGTGTTGCGGGGGGGGGGGGGGGTACCTCAAAGCCCCCCTCCACGGCAAAATCCTCCCCCTCCCTCTCCTACCTGGCCCCCCCTTGGAGATCCGGGCTGCACAGGACGCTATCCGTCCTGTGCAGCCAGTGACGGGACGTCCCCTGTCACATGGCGGCGATCCCCGGCCGCTGATTGGCCGGGGATCGCCGATCTGCCTTACGGCGCTGCTGCGCAGCAGCGCCGTACAAATGTAAACAAAGCGGATTATTTCCGCTTGTGTTTACATTTAGCCTGCGAGCCGCCATCGGCGGCCCGCAGGCTATTCACGGAGCCCCCCGCCGTGAATTGACAGGAAGCAGCCGCTCGCACGAGCGGCTGCTTCATGATTAATCAGCCTGCAGCTGGCGACGCAATACTGCGTCGCTGGTCCTGCAGCTGCCACTTTGCCGACGCGCGGTATGAGTGCGCGGTCGGCAAGTGGTTAAATAATGCATGCTACTGTAATTAAAACCCATAAAATTTATTTGCCCATTTGTCCCGGTTATAAAACCGTTTAAATTATGTCCCTATCACGTTTGGCGCCAATATTTTATTTGGAAATAAAGGTGCATTTTTTTCAGTTTTGCGTCCATCCCTAATTACAAGCCCATAGTTTATAAAGTAACAGTGTTATACCCTCTAGACATAAATATTTAAAAAGTTCAGTCCATAAGGTAACTATTTATGTATTCTTTTTTTTAATTGTTTTTTTTTTTTTTAAATTTAAAAAAAAAATGGGGAGTGTGGGAGGTAAGGAGTTAATTTTTTGTGTAAAACTAATGTATTTGTATGTGAAAAATGCTTTAGGGTGTAGTTTTACTATTTGGCCACAAGATGGCAACAGTAACTTTTTGTTTAATGCGACCTGCAAGCGTCCTTCCGGACGCTTGCAGGAAGTACTAGGAGGTTGGAAAAGTTGTTTTTTCTTCCCAATGATCGCGCTGCTTATCGCGGAAGCAGCGGATCATTGCGGGGCTTAGATCAACGAACGGGAATGGATTTTCCCGTTCATTGTACTCCGGGCGAGCGGCCGGCGGCGTGTTTACGACCGGGAGTGCGCGCTAGAGCGAGCGGGAGCGCGGGCAGCGGCGAGAGCGCGGAAAGTACGGATTTCTCCGTCCCTGGTGGTGAAAGGATGGAAAAAGGGACGGATAAATCCGTACGCGTGGGGGTAAAGTGGTTAATCACATGGCTTATTGTTTTGGTTTTGTATTCATAACAAACATCTGTTAATACACGCTAAAATATATCGAAAGCAAATTCATTTACCTTAATGTATAGGTCTATTATTGATCAACTCATTCGTTAACTCTAGGATAACTATACATGATCTCTATACATGATTGTGAGGAAACGCGGAAAAGCCGCCGCAAGGGCTCAAACATGGCGGCACAACGCGAAGGAACCGCCGCATGCCGCATGGGCAGAGCGGTGGAGTGGGCGTTGGATGCATCGGATTGCACGCATGGCAAAGCGGCTGATATTGTGGTTGGATGCGGGGAGACCGCCGCTTGCTTGGAGTCAGCAGGTACATTGCAAGACATATCTGGTGTGGCTGGGACTGCTAGTCCACACAGGTTCAGAAGGACGCGCGCGCGCTGAGAGGCAGAGCTTATATGACAGCCAGAGAAGAGTCAGCTGACCAAGCGGGTCAGCTGACATTTTCACCACCTTCCATTGGTCCAGCACTTAGGGGTGGCGCTGGTGAGCGCTGCAGTATATATACTGGATGCTGGTCATTTCTCTGGTGTCTGCCGTTGCGATCACTATGTGGTAGCACTCAGACCTTGTCTGTATCTGTGTTCTAGCATAGTTTCCAAAGGTGTTGATGATCAAGGAACTCACACCTTAGCATTAGGAATATTGATCTGTATTATTTGTTATGACCTTCTGCCTGCCTGACTATTCCTCTGAACTCTGATTCCGTACCTTGCTATTTCTGATATCCTGTTACCAAACTCTGCTCGTTCCTGGACTCTGCATTTGCCTCCTGATTCTGTACTTTGCTATTCTGATACTCCGTTGCCAAACTCTGTCTGTTTATTGGATTCCGTATCTGTCTCCTGAATCTGTACCTTATCTGTCTGTGTGTTAACGACCTGGCTTGCCGACCTCGAGAACTGGCCTTACTGTTAGAGGCAGTTCCCAGATCTGTTAGTGACACCCTCTCCCTCTGGTGTCACTCATGCTCTGCCCTTCCTACACTCAGCCTAGCTCCTCCCCCGGGAGAGTCTAGGCCATCGGAAGGAACATACTTCTGTATAAGTACTCAAAGTATACTGTTGCATCTAAACACTCACATGTTATCTCTGGTGTCCAGAGGTTAGTATATATATCTGATTATCGGTGATACTGCAGATCAACAATAATCGGGTATATTCTGTATTCTCGGTGATACTGCAGTTCACCGGTAATCAGACCCTCTCTGTGTTACACCGATCGTTACATTGATTAATATACAGTATCAGCGTATAGCAGGCTTAGCTTCTGTGGTATATATCTCTGATGGGCAAGCCTTGCTTAGCAGGCATTACAGCCAGAACTGAGTAAAGTCAGCACATTTCTCCAGCGCTGTCTTAACCACCCTGGCAGTATTGACGAGCTGGGTTCGTCCAGGGAAAACTTGCAAAAAGCGGTAATGACGAGCTGAGCTTGTCCATGCCGCCAGGGAGATTTCCTTTTTCTCTGCATCGCCCGCTGCACTTTTTACTGATCAGAGGGATTCCCCAGGATGGCTGGATGCCTGTCTGCATGCTGTGGGTAGCGAGCTGTGCTACCCTCAGCGTGCAGAACTAGCATCCAGCCACCCTGGGAAATCCCTGTGCAGCCAGCGAGGCAGAGAATGTGCTGGCTGCGTGCGGGATTCCCCTTTCTCTGCAGGCGGATGACCCTTCTGTGTGTGTGTGTGTGTGGGGGGGGGGGGGATGTCCCCCTTCTGTTCAGGCTGGTCGGGGACTCCTGTGTGTGTAGGGGGGAGATTCCCCCTTCTATGCGGGCTGGTGGTGGCCTGTGGGGATCCTCCTTCTGTGCGTGTGGGGGTGTCCCCTTCTATGGGGGCTGGTCGTGGCCTGCGGGGATCCTCCTTCTGTGCGGGGGGTAGGGTGGGTGTCCCCTTCTATGGGGGCTGTGGGTGGCCTCTCCCTCCTCTTCCCCCATCCATCCCTCCCAATCCCCCCGTGCCCCCCCCCCTCGGTCCCCGTCCCCCCCATTCAGAAGCCCTGATCTACTCACCTGAGGGCTTTCTCCTGCTCTGCCTGCAATGGACACCCTCCTCCTCCATCGACGAAGTCCCGGTCTCTGTCGTTACAGTTACGAGGCTCGGTGACGTCACCAAGTTTTGTAACTAATTACAGAGAACACGAGACTTCGCGATGGAGGAGGAAGTGCGCCACTTCCGCCGCAGGAGAAAGCCCTCAGGTGAGTAGATCAGGGCTTCTGACTGGGGGGGGGGGATCGGAGGGGGGGGATGGGGGAAGAGGAGGTAGAGGCCACCCACAGCCCCTATAGAAGGGGGAGTCCCCGACCGGCCACGACCAGCCCCCAATAGGGGACAACCCCCCCCCCCCCGCACAGAAGGAGGATCCCTGCAGGCCACGACCAGCCCCCACAGAAGGGGACACCCACCCCACCCCCCCGCACAGAAGGAGGATCCCCGCAGGCCGCCACCAGCCCGCATAGAAGGGCAATCTCCCCCTACACACACAGGAGTCCCCGACCAGCCTGAACAGAAGGGGGACATCCCCCCACCTGCCCCCCCACAGAAGGGACACTCGGCCACAGTCAGGGGGGAATATAGGGATCGGAGGAAATGGGGGGGCAGAGGCACCCGCAAACCTGGCTCCCTATACATCTGACTCCCTACACCTGGCTGCACATGTCTCCTATACACCTGGCAAACATCTGGCTCCTATACACCTGGCAAACATCTGGCTCATTATACACCTGGCAAAACATCTGGCTAACTATATACCTGGCAAAACATCTGGCTACCTATTCCTGGCTAATACATCTGGCTAACTACACCTGGCTAATACATCTGGCTATACATCTGGGTCTTATACTCACCATTGGCGTGCTGATCCCTCGTCGCGTACCCCCGATAGCTTCCCCAGTGCCTTCTTCCATTGGCGGATTTTGCTTCTCCCTCGGCGATCACATGTTTCCCATCAATTCATCACAAAACATCATCAACATCTCGCAGCAAACACTTTTTTTTCAATTGAATTCAATAAAATAACCTGAATTAAATTCAATATATAAAAATAAAATTGATTGCAAAAAAAATTGGTTGAAAATTATTGAAAATTAATTGAACCACTTTTGCACGGAAATTCTGGGGAAATAGAATGCCAGGGTGGCTACTATACACATAACCTTGTACAGGGAACAGACAGCTTACTGCAGAAAATGACACTAAGGGTTACTCTATTCAACAATCTAACTCTGATTAAAGAATAACTCTGCTTATAATAATACAATCTTGAAATTCACTAAAATCATTTGCATAACATTTTGAAACATATATAATCAACCTAAAGCAAGATGGAGGACATTTCTCTTCATTGATATGACATTTTCTGACACTTTAAGGTGTTAAAGGGAACTGACCACATTCTCTTTCACTGAAATCCCTCCTGACATAGAAGCTGCCATGTTCCCCCTCCCCTTCTCACATTCCTTATTTACAGAAGTCAGAGATGCTATCTTGACACATTGACACACACCCTGGCTTTGAAGACACACTCCTAATTATTCACCCCCTTTGAGGATGAAAGGCATTGTTTACCTCTTGGTAATTAGCTCAATAAAACAATTAGAGGTTCCTGAACTCTCTGCGGATGGGGACGGTCGGCAGGCCTGCTCAAACAGGCCAATTTAACAACTTTGAATGTAAAATACAAGGTAAAATTAAAGTTTATTTTAATAATGAAACAGATAGTCGGCATACATTTTTCATGTGCTATAGAAATGTCCTGAGTGAAAAAAAGGAGCTCGGTTCACTTTAATGACTCTCCTTAATATGGCACTGAAGCAACTTTCACAGTTCTTTGGTTGGTATCTGGCATCCAAATGATGCTTACTTTACTCCACAGATCTCTCAGACTCTTGCTCTATATACTGTACTTTTCAAATGACTGTATCTCTTAGGCACCACTTTCTTTTATAGGGATCCCCAAAATAATAAATAAAAATAAAGAATCAACTGATCAAAAGGTGTTAGAGAAATAAAAATAAAATAAAATCACAAAATTGACCAATGCACCCAGCTATACCATCAATATCTCACTCCTTCAATATCACTCTTTTCTTATGCTGTTTGAACTCTAAACTGAATAAGCTCTAATTTTTGGTATTTGCGAAACTTATATCTCCATCTTTGCTCACTCTTTATCTCTGTCAGATGTCACTCTGCTTTTCACAGTAGTTCTCTTAGTAACACAGAATGCAGTGTAGTTCCACCACCAATCTTCTCCTTTGCTGTTGACAGGTTAACAGATCTAGTTATGTTTCACTGACAGGTTCTCTTTATCTCAAAGGCTTTTGTTCTCCCTCTCTCTTTCTTTGGCTTTGCACTTAGGTAACATAAATAACACTTTGGTTCAATTCTCATATCAGGCTTTTAGTAAGTAACTGAAGAACACAAAATGATGAACTGATGACTTATGAACTGAAGCAGGCTGACAGGCAAATGTCTCTGAGTCAGGATCACTGCTAGCGGCTGAGCTCTATTAGCTCTGAGGGGACTATCAGAGGCTATTCACTTTTCTGGTGACAAAATTCACTCACACTCATTATACTTGGTTACTGTGAGAATCCGCTCAGCTGCCTGCGCAGGCAGGCAGCCTTTTGACCATTGTTTAGGTTTGCTTGCTGCAGGACTCTGGAAAGGAGACCTTCTGTCAGTTGTGCAGCTTGTGTTGCTGAGGGATTTGCATACATTAGTCATGCAAATCCGTTACCCGCCTTCTTTTGATGACTGGCACTATAAAAGCATTCTGCTCCCAGAATGCTTTGCTGGACATTTCCCTTCCATGGTCTGTTCCTGATGGACACTGCTAGAGTGTCAGCCATTGCTATCTAGTATAGTTAATTCCTGGGGGTTGCTTTAGGCTCCCCTTCTAGCCCAGTCAGGTTGTATCATCTGTTTTGCCTGTTCCGTCTGTCTTGTGTTTGGATCGCACAAGCCCTAGCGTTAGCGGCTGTGGATCCTTCTGATTGAGTCTGGAGTGTAGGTTGGAACAGCGGTTGTTTCTGCCTACCTCATCTGTTCTGTCTGCCGTGTGTTTGGATCGCACTCGCCCTAGCGCTAGTGCTGGGGATCCTTCTGTTCTGTCTCCTGGGATCGCGCTAGCCACTTTTCGCTAGCGCTGGGGATCCTTCTGTTCTGCTACTCTGTACTTGGATCGTGCTAGCCACTTTTCGCTAGTGCTGTGGATCCTATCTCTTGCTTGTCCCTGTTTTCGCGTGTCTGTCTTGTCTGCTACGCTTGCTGGAGGCTCGGTGAGGTAACCGTTAAGCAAGCGCTCGCGTCCTCTGTTTCATGTTTGTCTGTTAATGGTTAGTTAGGCAGGCTTGTCTCTATTGTGCTTATCACGTGGAGACCGCGCATAACCGCGTGCACTGTTGCGAATGAGTGCGGTGTTCGCGGTTAGCTAGCGTTTGTTATTTTCCGTATCTCCTCATTGTATTATTTGCTGTGCCTTTGCTAACCTCGTATTCTGTCCTGATCTGTCTTGTGTCACGTCTGGCGATCGCACCTCTCGCGATCGCGTTCCTGCTTCTTATCTGCTGTGGTGTGTGCACAGTCGCGGGTTGGCGACTAATTTTATGCACACACACAATCTGTCTCTGTGCTCACTCTCAATCGCTTCTCTTGCGATTGCGTTTCTTCCCTTCGTACAATTCCTGTCTGGCGTGTGTGGTAGGGCAGAGGAGCTGTTCCTCTGCATTCCACAGCTCCACCTGCCGACAGGAATTTCCCTCTGCAGGTGCATAGCACCTAGCCTGGGTGTCCTCAATTATACGCTTGTGGAGGAAATCCGCCGCGTCAGCGCACGTCTGGTGCGCTGACCACGGAGACGATTCCGCAATCGTTACAGAATGTCCAGCCAAACCAAAATTCCCAGGGCAGAGGGAACCTTCGATTTTGTTCAGATGTCATTGCCTGAGGCAAAGGCATATGTGGATCCTATTATAGGTAGGATCGCACACTACATTAAAGCAGTTAAAAAGTCTGTCCTCGTTCCTGACCCCAACCCATATGGAGATTACCTAGATACTGGGTTGTTTGAACCGCCATTTGCCTCATGGGAGATTGGGGCCTTGTTGGAAGAGTTTGATTTCGATTGGAAAGCCTTTTGCGATTTTTATATCGCAAAGAGCTCGGATGACCTGAATGATTGTCTCGACTCTATGTACCTTTTGATCGATTCTGATGAATGTGATGAGTGTGGATCTGGTGATTTATGTGTGGCAGACTATTTTGGACGAATTGCACACAAACCAACCAATTATTTCCAATAAAGAGACACCATTGTCACATGATTATTCCTGTCTTTCTGGGGTAAAGCAAGCGAGTTTGGACACTGTGCGACCTGAAATGAATGGGTGTGCCTCGACTGTGGACACCTGCGTGAATTCTGATGGAGTTTCTCCCGTTTGTTTAGAGGTTAAATCTGTGCGATCTGATGCCGGTTTCTCAGATGTTCCTGTCGATTGTGATCGGCGTGAGTGTGTCAGTTTTGTCAATGATTTGTGTGATCCCTTGTCATGTAAAAACAGATCTTCTTCTCTCAGTACTACTTTAAGATCCTCCATCTATGATCTTGCTATGGGGAAAATTCCCAAACTATGCAGTTTCAAGAGTAAAATTAATATGATTCCTCATGTTGTTGTCACAACTTCCCCTAACATGGTTTAGTATGAATGCTCAGACCTAGTCAGGTGTGAATGGGAGCCCCCGTTCCAGAAAAAACAGCTCGAAGTGTTGGCGTATGAATTGGAGAACGATTCAGAGTCGTTTTGTGAGTACTACATTGCCAGAAGTGAATCTGTCTTGAGAGCATGTATAAGTTATGCTTCCGCCTTAAGAGAAAAAAAGGGGTGTGAATTTGACTTTGTGAGTCCGCTGATTTGTATGTGGAAAATGATTCTGAATGAACTACGTGTATGTCATTCAGGTGACGTTTGTAAAGGTACATTGTCAGCTGGTGTTTCTGAGATCCAGCAATCCAGCTTGGAGACCTCAGAATCCCTGTCTTTGGAGTGTTCGGTTTCGCAACCTAAAGCGATTGTGGATTCGCAAATTTTGCGTTCTGTCTCCTCGGATTCGACATCGTTGGCCGAGTCTAAGAGTGAGACAGCACTTTGGTTTTGTGAACCTGATACTGAAGCACCTTTGCTCTGTCCAGAGAAGATGTCTCTGAGCCTGCCCTGTATCATGAATAAAGACATTATGTCCACTCGCATTGACATTTGCGAGTCTGATTCTGAAGTAAGTACTGACTCTCCACCCAGTAATCTGGATGAGTCAATATTACCTTGTTTAAAATCTCCTGCAGTGTCCCTAGAGGCTCGTCTAGGTATTGCAACCATTGTTACCTGTTTCTCTGCTATTTTGGAATTGCAGTCTGGTTTGACTGCTATGGAGGAATTTCCCTGCAGTGAAACGAAACTCAGAAAGCCAGAGTTAGTTTCACTAGATATTTCTGTGTATCCCTGTCCTGATGATGAAATTCAGTCTCAGTTTATGGTGGAACCTTCCCTGGGACATCTGCCCGGTTCACAAAATAAAGTTCAAGCCTTGCCCTGTAACATGGATAGTTCAGAATCCTTCTTAGGAAACTTGAAAAAGGATGTTCCTGAGGTCCTGTCTGACCTCCTGGAGATCTCCGAGTTCCTCCCAAAGGGTGCAGAACTTGTAGGAGACGTCTCCTGCCCCCCAAGTCCTTCTGAGGTGTTGCCCACTTCAGTAGGCATTGCTGCCTTGCTGGCTACCTTTTCAGCTCTGATGGAGCTTCACGCCTGTGTAGTCAATGATGATATTATTGTCACAGAAATTTCTGAATTTGTATCCGAGTCTTCTTTTGAAAGTCCAGTGCCTGTGACCTCCACTCATGATGATTCTCTGCCCGGTACTGGTTTTGGTCTTGACGTGCCGGACTCTGAGGTTGGCAGTTCCCCGACATGTCCTGAGGTTTCTCCTGTGCTGGTGTACCCCAGTGTGCTCTGTGACCCAGAAAGCCCAAGTGTGCCTCGGTTACCAGCGTACTCAGATGCTTCCTCGGTGGAGACATGCTCTGATATGGCCTGCCTGCTTGCATGCCCAGAAGTGGTCCCTGAAAGTCTTGATCTTGATGGGTGTCCTCGTAATTCTGAATCCGGAATGGTCATTGGTTCCATGGGGGTTCTTGGTAATTCTCCATGTGAGCCTGGTGATTGTTCTACCCTCTTGGGATCTCTGTGGAGCTTCAAAAGGTTCTGGGAGATTCCGGGAGAGATTTTGCTTGGTACCCTGGATAAGATCAATGGTGGCTTTTGTGTTGTAAGGGACACTTCGAACAGGTATTGTGGCAGGTTTGGTATTTTCGGACGCTCCTTGGAAGGTGGTGGGTATTGTCTGGAGGGTGTCGATGGCTTCTTCTCTGGCGTTCACAGTCCTGATGGGTGTTATACTGAGACTGGTAGTACTGATGGGCATGTTTCGGTGGCTTCTGTTTCCGATGAAGTCGGTTTCGGGTGGACTGACTCTGGAATTGGACCTTGTCGGGCTGCCCCGACCTTCATGAGTCTTCTGTTAGAGTGGTTTGGAGATATCAGTTTTGAGGGTCGTCTGGAATTCGACCCTAGGAGGGGGGGTACTGTGAGAATCCGCTCAGCTGCCTGCGCAGGCAGGCAGCCTTTTGACCATTGTTTAGGTTTGCTTGCTGCAGGACTCTGGAAAGGAGACCTTCTGTCAGTTGTGCAGCTTGTGTTGCTGAGGGATTTGCATACATTAGTCATGCAAATCCGTCACCTGCCTTCTTTTGATGACTGGCACTATAAAAGCATTCTGCTCCCAGAATGCTTTGCTGGACATTTCCCTTCCATGGTCTGTTCCTGATGGACACTGCTGGAGTGTCAGCCATTGCTATCTAGTATAGTTAATTCCTGGGGGTTGCTTTAGGCTCCCCTTCTAGCCCAGTCAGGTTGTATCATCTGTTTTGCCTGTTCCGTCTGTCTTGTGTTTGGATCGCACAAGCCCTAGCGTTAGCGGCTGTGGATCCTTCTGATTGAGTCTGGAGTGTAGGTTGGAACAGCGGTTGTTTCTGCCTACCTCATCTGTTCTGTCTGCCGTGTGTTTGGATCGCACTCGCCCTAGCGCTAGTGCTGGGGATCCTTCTGTTCTGTCTCCTGGGATCGCGCTAGCCACTTTTCGCTAGCGCTGGGGATCCTTCTGTTCTGTTACTCTGTCTTCTGGGATCGCGCTAGCTACTTTTCGCTAGCGCTGGGGATCCTTCTGTTCTGTCTCCTGGGATCGCGCTAGCCACTTTTCGCTAGCGCTGGGGATCCTTCTGTTCTGCTACTCTGTACTTGGATCGCGCTAGCCACTTTTTGCTAGTGCTGTGGATCCTATCTCTTGCTTGTCCCTGTTTTCGCGTGTCTGTCTTGTCTGCTACGCTTGCTGGAGGCTCGGTGAGGTAACCGTTAAGCAAGCGCTCGCGTCCTCTGTTTCATGTTTGTCTGTTAATGGTTAGTTAGGCGTGCTTGTCTCTATTGTGCTTATCACGTGGAGACCGCGCATAACCGCATGCACTGTTGCGAATGAGTGCGGTGTTCGCGGTTAGCTAGCGTTTGTTATTTTCCGTATCTCCTCATTGTATTATTTGCTGTGCCTTTGCTAACCTCGTATTCTGTCCTGATCTGTCTTGTGTCACGTCTGGCGATCGCACCTCTCGCGATCGTGTTCCTGCTTCTTATCTGCTGTGGTGTGTGCACAGTCGCGGGTTGGCGACTAATTTTATGCACACACACACAATCTGTCTCTGTGCTCACTCTCAATCGCTTCTCTTGCGATTGCGTTTCTTCCCTTCGTACAATTCCTGTCTGGCGTGTGTGGTAGGGCAGAGGAGCTGTTCCTCTGCACTCCACAGCTCCACCTGCCGACAGGAATTTCCCTCTGCAGGTGCATAGCACCTAGCCTGGGTGTCCTCAATTATACGCTTGTGGAGGAAATCCGCCGCGTCAGCGCACGTCTGGTGCACTGACCACGGAGACGATTCCGCAATCGTTACAGTTACATTCTCTGTTTCTTTGGCAGTGCAGTATTATATTGCATTAATTAACTGATTATCATCACAATGTCAATGTCACAATGTCCCTGATGAGTTGCTAAAGCAATGAAACGTTGGGCGGAGCCACGGAGTGACGTCTTTGATGTGTGTGCTGCCGGTCGGATGCGGCTGGGTATACATGCTGGAGTTTTAAAATAATTTTTATACTTAACACTTTTTCTATGGGACAGGCTAGTGCTCTGTGGGTATAGGTGTCAGCGCAGACTGGCGCACCCTTGGATGAGTGCTGTTCACTGCTGACGTTTTTTTATTCACAACCATACGGCGATTTATGTAAGAGTAGCTAAGCAGTTGAATGCCATTCCTAAAGGTACAATACATGCGAATAGCCTGTTGCCGTTGTTAATTGACCTTTTTTGCACAATAAATATATTTTTACGCTTTTACTCGATGTGGAGCATTTTTTGCAAACAGCTATAAGAAGACCTGGTGGAGAATAGCCAGAGGGGCTGCAAGGTGGCCAATACCTCGGATGCTGACACGAGCCCGGAAGGCCGCACCATCTGGTGAGTCTATGCCTAACGGGGGAACCCTTGCATGTATTTAATGTGACAAATATATGCGCGCTTACCTATTTATAGATTATAAGTATAGCGCTCTGTACATCAGCCAGACAGGGTCATAACATAATACAATCCAAAACTCCTAATACATCAATACAGTCCACTATCAAGTCCATCAATAAAGATCTCCATCCCAATGGTACATATCACGCTCACCAGAAACGTTGGCTGATTGATTATGATCAGCATAAATAGCATGTAGTAGATAGCAGCTGATGATCCTCTCAGTACTTTTCCGTGTATACCTCAGGGAGAAAACGCTGACATAGCGTGATACTGTTTTACATCAGATGGACAGGTATCCCTCCACCAACATTGCTGGTCACCAGTGCTAAGTTAACAGACACCACACACCCAGTGTGTACAACTGATAGATTAAAGGCTCACCAGATCTAATGGCTGACCGTATGACAGACCAGCTCACAGCGCTTCCAATACCCCTTCCTTGTCCCAGCAGAGTCTTTCTCCTTAAAAACTCAAAGCGGAATCGCAATAGTGTATTACCATTTATTAAAACAACTTAAAAGCAAGTAGTGCACTCACATTTCACCATAAAAATATGCGCATATCATAAACCTCATACGGACGTCCTCCTCATTGTCACGCTCACGTCTTCACACAGCAATCCGAGGCCACGCCCTACCGGTTTCGTCATATGACTCATCAGGGGCTGGCCATCGTAGCTGCGTGAAGACGCTTTATCCTCAGTCATATGCAAATCATTTCCTCTTTCCTAGCGGACATTACGGCAGCTCAGAATGACGGGTGCTGCGCTATCTGATAACAGGTGGCGCTCCGCAAACCCATACTATCCTCATAGCTTAAGACATATTATACTCTAACATTAATAATATCAAAACATTGTCAGTTAAAACATAAACAGCGCTGTTGTACTAAAATCCTACTTTGTATTACTATCACGGGCAAGTCTTCTTCACATATTTTAGCCAGTCCATATTTGCCCCGCAGGTTCTTAAAGCGCCAGGCTCACAATGAACTCAGAACCCCCTCCCCAGAAATTTGAAACATTTCTCATATATTACCATGTGAACAAAGGACACCCTAATGTGACACATGTTGTTATGTCCCCCACCCTACTATAACGAACAAATCCTGTTAATACCCAATTACTGGTCACCAACAATTGGTCTACTTCTAAATTACCTTGAGTGAATAATAGTCCCATATGAATCTTAGTATCATACCATGTGTGACATTTTAGGTGTCCGAATTATCATTAACCGTAACAAAAACAATCACATTCATATCTCTCTATAGGAAAAACGTCTGTACATCCCCCTCTCTACAAATATAGGTCCCCCCAGAACCAGAACCTTCCCCCAGGTGCCAACAACTTTACTAGGCACAGGCTTACCTACCCTACATCCCCCTTCTCCATGTGAATTCAATAGATAGTGATCCCACTATGTGTGCCACTATTCTTATGTTATACAAATTATATATATATACAGAGACCCTACTTAGCTACAAGTGTCATCACCCTATCCCTAATCATCTGCAATAAAACAGTTCAGGTCCAAATCCACATTCAGCCCCCCCCCCCCCCCCCCCCCCGGCCTCATTGTTTTCATCAGGTAGATCCATTTTGTTTCCATCCTTGAAATTTCACGGATCTTATGGCACCCCCTCCACTTTGTAGTTAGTTTCTGGAGTGCAGAAAACTGCATCAAGGAGGCATTGCAGTTATGTTTTTCTGCAAAGTGCCTAGACAAGCTATGGCTACGGAAGCCTTTCTGGATATTATTAACATGCTCATTTGTCCTTGACTTCAGCATTCTTTTAGTGCGCCCAATATACTGGAGTCCACACGGGCACCAGATTATGTACACTACATGTGTACTGGTGCACGTAATGAACTCCTTGATGGGAAACACCTCTCCAGTGACATATGATGTATTCTGTGTCATTTTTTTATGTGTGGCTGTGAGACATGGATTACATTTCTTACATGGGTAAAACCCTTTTAGCCCACGCATATCCGTCCGGTTCTTTACCCTTGGTTCATCTATGCAGGTTTTCACTAGGGATCTTTGTAAATTTTGAGCCCTCCTGTATATAAATTTGGGCTTTGTTGGTATTCTTTGTTTCAAAACTGGGTCATTTAGCAAAACTCCCCAGTATCTTTTAACAATATTCTCTACTTCCTTATGTTGCATATTATAATCCAATCCCATCAAGGAGTTCATTACGTGCACCAGTACACATGTAGTGTACATAATCTGGTGCCCGTGTGGACTCCAGTATATTGGGCGCACTAAAAGAATGCTGAAGTCAAGGATAAATGAGCATGTTAATAATATCCAGAAAGGCTTCCGTAGCCATAGCTTGTCTAGGCACTTTGCAGAAAAACATAACTGCAATGCCTCCTTGATGCAGTTTTCTGCACTCCAGAAACTAACTACAAAGTGGAGGGGGTGCCATAAGATCCGTGAAATTTCAAGGATGGAAACAAAATGGATCTACCTGATGAAAACAATGAGGCCGGGGGGGGGGGGGGGGGGGGGGGCTGAATGTGGATTTGGACCTGAACTGTTTTATTGCAGATGATTAGGGATAGGGTGATGACACTTGTAGCTAAGTAGGGTCTCTGTATATATATATAATTTGTATAACATAAGAATAGTGGCACACATAGTGGGATCACTATCTATTGAATTCACATGGAGAAGGGGGATGTAGGGTAGGTAAGCCTGTGCCTAGTAAAGTTGTTGGCACCTGGGGGAAGGTTCTGGTTCTGGGGGGACCTATATTTGTAGAGAGGGGGATGTACAGACGTTTTTCCTATAGAGAGATATGAATGTGATTGTTTTTGTTACGGTTAATGATAATTCGGACACCTAAAATGTCACACATGGTATGATACTAAGATTCATATGGGACTATTATTCACTCAAGGTAATTTAGAAGTAGACCAATTGTTGGTGACCAGTAATTGGGTATTAACAGGATTTGTTCGTTATAGTAGGGTGGGGGACATAACAACATGTGTCACATTAGGGTGTCCTTTGTTCACATGGTAATATATGAGAAATGTTTCAAATTTCTGGGGAGGGGGTTCTGAGTTCATTGTGAGCCTGGCGCTTTAAGAACCTGCGGGGCAAATATGGACTGGCTAAAATATGTGAAGAAGACTTGCCCGTGATAGTAATACAAAGTAGGGTTTTAGTACAACAGCGCTGTTTATGTTTTAATTGACAATGTTTTGATATTATTAATGTTAGAGTATAATATGTCTTAAGCTATGAGGATAGTATGGGTTTGCGGAGCGCCACCTGTTATCAGATAGCGCAGCACCCGTCATTCTGAGCTGCCGTAATGTCCGCTAGGAAAGAGGAAATGATTTGCATATGACTGAGGTTAAAGCGTCTTCACGCAGCTACGATGGCCAGCCCCTGATGAGTCATATGACGAAACCGGTAGGGCGTGGCCTCGGATTGCTGTGTGAAGACGCGAGCGTGACAATGAGGAGGACGTCCGTATGAGGTTTATGATATGCGCATATTTTTATGGCGAAATGTGAGTGCACTACTTGCTTTTAAGTTGTTTTAATAAATGGTAATACACTATTGCGATTCTGCTTTGAGTTTTTAAGGAGAAAGACTCTGCTGGGACAAGGAAGGGGTATTGGAAGCGCTGTGAGCTGGTCTGTCATACGGTCAGCCATTAGATCTGGTGAGCCTTTAATCTATCAGTTGTACACACTGGGTGTGTGGTGTCTGTTAACTTAGCACTGGTGACCAGCAATGTTGGTGGAGGGATACCTGTCCGTCTGATGTAAAACAGTATCACGCTATGTCAGCGTTTTCTCCCTGAGGTATACACGGAAAAGTACTGAGAGGATCATCAGCTGCTATCTACTACATGCTATTTATGCTGATCATAATCAATCAGCCAACGTTTCTGGTGAGCGTGATATGTACCATTGGGATGGAGATCTTTATTGATGGACTTGATAGTGGACTGTATTGATGTATTAGGAGTTTTGGATTGTATTATGTTATGACCCTGTCTGGCTGATGTACAGAGCGCTATACTTATAATCTACAACTTTTTGGGTGTGAATACTCACCCATTTGTACAGCGATCCATTCAGCCAGTGTGAAGCGATTAGTGTTTGACACTTAAGTATATGTACCCTGTATTGTATCTGCTAGAGTCTTGAGAAGAGGAGCGCACATACCACTTTTTCCCTGCTTACCTATTTATGCCAAGAAACCGCCACTACAATCTACCCGTCACTACCTGCTGGCCCATACAATCTAACCATCACTACCTGCCAGCCACTACAATCTACCCGTAACTAGCTGTCTGCTACTACAATCTAACCGTCACTACAATTTACCCGTCACTAGCTGCCGGCCACCACAATCAACTTGTCACTACCTGCGGGCCTCTACAATCTACCTCTCACTACCTGCTAGCTGTTACAATCTACCTATCACTACTAATATCAGCCTATATTTTGCTAAATTTTACGTCTTTGTTAATATCTGCACATTGTTGGTGTGGCGGACAAGCCGTGATACCAGAAAACGCAACCGCAATCGGCTTCCAGCATCGATTGTTGTTGCATTGCCAGATAGGAATCTTATGTCTAGGGGGGTAGCAGTCTGTCAGCCTGGGTTTTTCTTTTAGGAAATCTAGCTTCATAGCTTCTTTTCATGAAGGCTTGTGCCTGTGACTTGTTAATTAGCATGTAACTGGAATCTGTCCCTTAGCAGAGGTGATAGTAGAGTCCTTTCATGAAGTATGTTTGCTGAGCAGGGAAGGCATGTTGGTTTTAATTAACTGGACCAAAAGAAGACAGTTCACACGTACCCGTCACAACTCTGACCAGGTAATTAAACCTCATCACAGTTACCTGTGAATGACAGCATACACAGGAATAGGCAGGAAACCCCCAGCAGGAGCCCTATTCAAAAACTGTATTCCCACAGACTTTCCGGCGCCATGTAGACGGCTTAGAAATACATGGAGTTTATGATTTTTAGCATGTTTTAAGGAATACCGTTCATAGGAGAGGTATCAAAGTTACCTCATTCTGCTGGTCCGGGTCTGGTGAATATTTTAATATTAAATTGAGGCCACTGACATACCCAGAACCTGAGGTATTCCGCTACTTCGTAACTGCAGCAGGTCGGATGGAGTTTAAATAACAGTCAGAAGGGAGTCAGCTGACCAGCGGGGTCAGCTGACATTTTCCACTGCTCCCATTGGTCCAGCAATTAGGGAGGTCCTGGAAAGGTCCTTGTGTATATATACTGCTGGCTGTTCACTTGCTCCTTGTCTGGCGTTGCGATCACATACGTGGAAGCACCCAGATCCGTAGTCAGATCCGTAGTCAGATCCGCAAGTGTGCCGGGACCAGCTGGAGCTGTAATCCTACACTTAGCTAGATTCTTTTGATAGCTAAAGTACTAGTTTGATTGTGATTATCTGTTTTGACCTATTTGCCTGCCTGACTATCCTCCTGAAACTTTGATCCTGTACCTCAATATTTCTGATACTCTGTTGCCGAACCCCGGCTCATCCTTAGACTCTGTTTCTGCCTCCTGATCTTGTACCTCGATATTTCTGATACCCTGTTGCTGAACCCTGCCTGTACCTTGACTCCGCCTTTGCTTTACGATACTGTACGTTATCTGTCCGTGTGTGTACGACCTGGCTTGTCCGACCTCGAGAACCGACCTCACTGTTGGAGGCGGTTCCCCGTCCTGTCAGTGACACCTTCTCCAGAGTGTCACTTTCAGATCAGCCTTCCTACTGTCAGTCTGACGCCTCCCGTCTTGGAGAGCTCAGGTCTGCGGAAGGAATCTGTGCAGTACTCCTTGCTGCACTGAGGCTTAGTCCTCTGTGTTACTGTTACACCAAACACTACACTCTACTCAGGTGAACAGAGGTTAGCTAGTATATCGGATTATCTGTGATACTGCAGATCACATATAATCTGGTATACATCTGTATTCCCCGTGATACTGCAGATCACCGGTAATCAGATCCTCTCTGTGCTCACCGATCGTTACAGAACGCCAGACCAAAAAACAGATGGAAACACGCGCTGATCCTCTGACTGTGCTTTCCACTTCGGTGGACAGTATCCATCAAGCACTGGGCCAGCACAAAGCCTTAATCGATGCCCTATCAGGCTCAGTGCGAACCCTCCAGACGTCAGTTGATTCAGTGCGATCCCCTCCTAGTGACGACATTCGCATGCCTGTACCTGATAAATTTTCCGGCCACAAGTCTGACTTCCGGAATTTTAAGAGTAGAGTGTTATCGTACTTCGAGTTGAGACCCCGATCCTCGGGGACTGAGACCCAACGGGTCACCTTTATTAAAACTTTGCTGACTGGTGACTCCCAGTCATGGGCATACAACCTACCTCCTACCGATACTGCTCTGACCTCGGTAGAGGAATTCTTTAAGGCCATGGCCGTAATTTACGACGACCCTGACCTTGCTGCGTCCTCTGAGCGGAAGCTCAAACTTTTGCGGCAAGGCAGAGGTTCAGTCGAGGATTATGCGGCAGAATTTCGTAGATGGTCAGTCACCGCCAGATTTGACAATTTTGCCCTGATGGATTACTTCCTGTCCGGGTTGTCGGAGGAGGTTTCCGACCTAATGTTAACTGTACCCGAGCCTAAGACAGTCGATGAGGCCATATCATCAGCCATTCGAGTTGATCCTAGCCAACGCCATCAGAGGCAGACTAGGGGCAGTCACCGTGTCAGGGTGACATCTTAAGCGGCACCATCTGCTACACCCCTAGTAGCACCATCTCCGCCTGTCTCACCCTCTCTGGCCTTGCCTCCGCCCGAACCAATGCAGATTGGTTGATCGAAACTGACCCAGGTGGAGCGAAGGCGGAGAATGACGGAACAGTTGTGCCTGTACTGTGCTGCAGCAGGGCATAGGGTGCGAAACTGCCCTAACAGGTCGGGAAACGGGTCTGCCTAGGAGTAGTGGGGGGTGACACCCTGGGCACACAGTCCTCACCCCTTAAAGAAAGAAAATTGCTTCTCCCTTGTACTGTCACATGGGATGATAAGTCTGTAGCCACTGAAGCTTTTATCGACTCCGGCTCAGCGGCTAATTTTATGAACTTCAAATTTGCTCAGGAGTTGGGTCTACCACTCACTCCCGTGAGACTCCCATTCAGGTCACGGCAGTGGACGATTCCCCTTTGCAACGGAATCGTGCCCTGTCACAGACTCCGCTGGTGAAGCTCACCATAGGGGTATTGCATGGGGAACAGTTACAATTTTTTGTGTTACACATGTCAACCTCCACCATTATCCTAGGCATGCCGTGGTTACAAATTCATTCTCCGCAGATAGACTGGGCCACAGGGCAGTTAACAGCATGGTCACCTCATTGTTTCCAGCAGTGTTTGGGGAGGCTGACATAAGGTCAAACCAGGGTACAGGTGGAAGGTGTACCGGAACAGTACTCGGATTATGCTGATGTGTTCTGTCCCAAGGCTGCGGATAAATTGCCCCTGCATCACCCGTTTGACTGTCCTATTGACCTTCATTCTGGTTGTATGCCTCCTCGAGGCCATTTGTATAATTTATCTGGCCCCGAAAAACTAGCCATGCAGGAGTATGTCCGAGAGAACTTGCCCAAGGGCTTCATTCGGCCGTCCCGGTCACCCGCTGGGGCAGGTTTCTTTTTTGTTAAGAAGAAAGACGGGGGCTTACGGCCTTGTATCGATTATCGTGGCCTTAACAAAATCACAGTGAAGAATCGCTACCCGTTGCCACTTATAGACGATTTATTCACACAGGTCACGGAGGCTAGGATATTTTCAAAACTAGATTTACGGGGGGCATACAATCTGGTGCGTATAAGAAAGGGCGACGAGTGGAAGACGGCCTTCAATACCCCTGACGGGCATTACGAGTACAGGGTGATGCCCTTCGGGTTATGTAATGCCCCGGCCGTCTTCCAGGAACTCATCAATGAGGTTTTTAGGGAGGTGTTAGGGAAGTTCGTTTTAGTCTACTTAGACGACATTCTCATCTTTTCGAACAACCTCTCTGAACACAGAACCCATGTCAGGATTGTATTAGACAAACTGAGGCAGAATATGTTATACGCTAAACTCGAGAAGTGTATTTTTGAGGTTACGTCGGTTGCCTTTCTGGGATATATAATCTCCACCTCAGGTATGTCTATGGACCCTGCCAAGGTCTCCGCGGTCCTGGAGTGGCCGCAGCCGGTGGGGTTAAAGTCGTTACAACGGTTCTTGGGGTTTGCAAACTATTATAGAAGGTTTATAAAGGGATACTCCACAGTAGTCGCACCCCTCACTAGCCTTACTAAAAAAGGGGCAGACACCACTCATTGGCCTCCCGAGGCCTTACAGGCATTTTCTACTTTAAAAGGGTTGTTCTGCTCAGCGCCCATACTGAGACACGTGGACACTTCCTTCCCGTTTATTGTTGAGGTAGACGCCTCGGAGGTCGGGGTGGGGGCTGTGCTGTCTCAGCGTTCTGGTCTCCAGGGTAGATTACACCCGTGTGCCTATTTTTCCCGGAGGTTCTCTCCGGCAGAGAGAAACTACGATATAGGCAACAGGGAGCTCCTAGCCATCAAATTGGCCTTCGAAGAGTGGCGTCATTGGCTAGAGGGAGCTGAGCACACTATCACGGTTTATACCGACCACAAGAATCTGGAATACATCGAGGGGGCTAAAAGGTTAAGCCCTCGGCAGGCTCGATGGTCTCTATTTTTCTCGAGGTTTACATTTTTGATTACGTACACGCCAGGTAGTAAGAATACCAAGGCAGATGCACTCTCTAGGTGTTTCGAGCCGGAGACAGCACAGCCCTCTGTTCCCGAGACCATTGTCCCACGAAGAGTGGTGTTAGCCGCTACTGAGACTTGGGAGGACTGGAAGGAGACTTTGAGTCCTTTCCAGCAGGATATCCCGGAAGGGAAACCAGACGGGGTGTTGTTTATCCCGTTACCATTCCGTCTCCAGATCTTGGAGATGGTCCACTCTCATAAAAATGCGGGACATCCTGGGGCGTCTAGAACGCAAGATCTCGTGGCCAGATGTGCATGGTGGCCTTCGCTAGCAGCTGACTGCAAAGAGTTTGTCAGGGAATGTGCGGTGTGCGCAAACAGCAAGCCCTCCCGGCTGGCATCTGTAGGTACACTGCAGCCTTTGCCCACCCCGAGCGAACCATGGACCCACTTGTCCATGGATTTTGTGGGAGAGCTTCCTAGGTCTGAAGGCATGTCGGTCATCTGGGTGGTGGTCGACCGTTTCAGTAAAATGGCCCGCTTCGTGCCCCTGAAGGGACTCCCCTCGACCCAGGAACTGGCCGATTTATTTATCACCCATGTCTTCCGACTGCATGGCATTCCAGAAGACATAGTATCCGATCGGGGAGTCCAGTTTGTTTCAAAATTTTGGAGGGCATTCTGTCACCAAATGGGCATGAAACTGTTGTTTTCCTCGGGTTACCACCCACAGACAAATGGCCAGACGGAGAGGGTCAACCAATCGTTAGAGCAATTTCTGAGATGTTACGTTGCCGAGGCGCAGGGTGATTGGGTTAAATTTTTACCTTATGCAGAATTTGCCCACAACAACTTAAAGAGTTCTTCCTCAGGTTTCTGTCCATTTCAGATAGTAACCGGTAAACTACCTAAATTCTCTCCGTTGCCAATTGCGTCCACTCCATTTCCAGCCTTGGAGGCTTGGCAAAGATCATTTAAGGACATGTGGTGGACCATTAAGAATAATCTGGTAAAAGCATTTCAGAGTCAGAAAGGTCAGGCTGACAAAAAACGCTTGTTAGAGTGGAAATTTCAACCAGGAGATTTGGTTTGGGTGTCAACCCGTCACCTGACCTTGAGACAACCTTCTGACAAGCTTGGTCCCAGGTTTGTGGGTCCATTCCCGGTAGTCAGGAGGATCAACGATGTTACTTATACCGTTGACCTTCCCACCAGCATGCGGGGGGTAAGGTCCTTCCACGTGTCTCTTCTTAAACCAGCAGTCCAGGTGGGCCCCACTCCTCCTCCTCCTCCTGTGTTAGTAGATGCCCAACCCGAATATGAAGAGGAAAAAATTTTAGATTCACGCACGGTACAAAACTCGGTACAGTACCTCGTACATTGGAAAGGGTACGGCATTGAGGAGAGGCAATGGGTACCGGGCTCACGCATGCATGCAGACGAGTTAAGGAGGGAGTTTCATGCCTTACACCCCGAGAAACCTGGTAGGAGTTGTCCGGAGTCCGCATGCCGCATAGGCAGTACAGCGGAATCCGCATTGGTAACGGCGGAATCCGCATTGGTAATGGCGGAATCCGCTTTAGAGGCGGCTCCCGCACTCGAGACTTTGCTAAACAGTTCAGGTGTGGCTGGGACTCATAGTCCACCTGGATTCAGAGTTACACGCGCGCGCGCACAGAGGCAGAGTTTAAATAGTTTAAATAACAGTCAGAAGGGAGTCAGCTGACCAGCAGGGTCAGCTGACATTTTCCACTGCTCCCATTGGTCCAGCAATTAGGGAGGTCCTGGAAAGGTCCTTGTGTATATATACTGCTGGCTGTTCACTTGCTCCTTGTCTGGCGTTGCGATCACATACGTGGAAGTACCCAGATCCGTAGTCAGATCCGCAAGTGTGCCGGGACCAGCTGGAGCTGTAATCCTACACTTAGCTAGATTCTTTTGATAGCTAAAGTACTAGTTTGATTGTGATTATCTGTTATGACCTATTTGCCTGCCTGACTATCCTCCTGAAACTTTGATCCTGTACCTCGATATTTCTGATACTCTGTTGCCGAACCCCGGCTCATCCTTAGACTCTGTTTCTGCCTCCTGATCTTGTACCTCGATATTTCTGATACCCTGTTGCCGAACCCTGCCTGTACCTTGACTCCGCCTTTGCTTTACGATACTGTACGTTATCTGTCCGTGTGTGTACGACCTGGCTTGTCCGACCTCGAGAACCGACCTCACTGTTGGAGGCGGTTCCCCGTCCTGTCAGTGACACCTTCTCCAGAGTGTCACTTTCAGATCAGCCTTCCTACTGTCAGTCTGACTCCTCCCGTCTTGGAGAGCTCAGGTCTGCGGAAGGAATCTGTGCAGTACTCCTTGCTGCACTGAGGCTTAGTCCTCTGTGTTACTGTTACACCAAACACTACACTCTACTCAGGTGAACAGAGGTTAGCTAGTATATCGGATTATCGGTGATACTGCAGATCACATATAATCTGGTATACATCTGTATTCCCCGTGATACTGCAGATCACCAGTAATCAGATCCTCTCTGTGCTCACCAATCGTTACAGTAACCAAAACCAATTAGGAAGGGAAAAAAAATAGTGGATGGTACAAACCAACAAACCTCAAAGAGACAATACTTATGAAAAACTGTATAAACTTTATTTATAGAAAAATTCATTAACAATGCATGGACCGTATTCCTGACCACCAACCCCGCAGCAAACCAACCCTGACTACCCCCTATTACCTAGAGGAAATCCCCATCCACAACAAACCAACCAGACACCATACATAATGCAACCAATTGATTTACCAGGGCCTTGTTCATATAGCAACCCTAGATTCGCTGTGGGGGCTGTTTTGCAAACAGAAAATCTGCTCCAGAACATATGTTGTTCATACATTGTTATCGGATCCAAAAGGCAAAGCCCTCCTATTACTGTTTTGATGCAATTCAAAACTGTCCAAAAGGTCAGGGCAGTACAAGGGCTATGCAGACTGAGTCCTTGTTCATGTGATAGGCTCATATATAAATAAAGCAGTTCAGTGGTGCTTGCTTAATATCCCGGCAGACTCGAGAGGCGTGCAATAACATCAGCATCAGCAAAAAGGCAAGCAAGTAAGCTGGTCATAGGAACAGTTCTGTCCTGTATAAGTATGTAGCACATACAAGCAAGCAGAATAGCAATCCAGACAAGAGATCCTGATGAGGAGGTAAAGCCAGCAGCAGGCAAACAAAGGTAATAGGTCGGTCAGCGGTACCAGGCTTGACACTGCAGTTCATACAAGCATGCTCACCCACAGGCCCTCATGTTGTTCGTAGGTGGTGAAGTCCAACCGAGCATAGGTAAGGGCAGGTCAGAGTCCCCATGGAAGAACACAAAGCAGGGGATCGTTCTGTAGAGCAGGTAGTGCTGGATCCTTGATGCTGCGGGTGTAATCAAATGGCCAGGCAAGCATGCGGTGACGCCACTCGCAGCCTCGACATGTTTCACGAGCGTCTGCTCGTTTCCTCAGGAGGCATGGCTCACTGCGTATCGTCCTCAGTACGCTTACATTTAATCTTGCGCCTAATCAGGGCGCACGGAGCTAGCCCTGCCCACTCAGCCCCCCCCCCAACGGCAACGCGCGCCGCCAACTCCACCCACATCAATCCGGCAGGCCGGGGGGGAGAGAGGAGGCGCGTGCAGCCACTAGCGCTGTCCGCCCACCCCTGAAGCTCCCAGGCAACCAGATGCCATGGAAGACAACAGGGAGGAGCGGACACCCAAGACAGGCAGAGAGGCGGGCAGGCAAGGGGTCACTCAGAGTCTCCACTTATCTGATAAACATTCACGCTCTAAACTCTGCATACTTTATTGTAATCTCAACTCTACATTTCTTTTAACTATCGAAATTCTAGAGATCTAGTCAATAATGTCTGGCCTGCATCGATTAAAGCAGCACCCTGTTAGTTGCAGACTTGCCTCCTTCTAGACACAAGAAAGATTCTGTGATTGTATCTATGAAGCATGAAGAAGCAAAATACTCCAGAACCCAGGTGGACACAGAATGGGTGCACAAGGCACTACAAAATGTGGCCCTCTATCAGCATTTAAAGTTAGTCGGAGTTCCCTGCTGTGGCAACGTGCGACCTCGTCGCCGGGGCTTACCCCAATGGCTCAATATTACCTGACTTGCAAGGGGGGAGGGGGCTGCTTGCGTAACAAAGACCTTCTTGCAGTGAAAAGGACAAGAGGGACGTTTACCTTCTGTCCACCATTCATGGAGACACATGCAAACTGAACGAACAACTGGAGTCGTTGAAAAGCCCCTCGCTTTCCATGACTATAAATTTAAACATGGGAGAGGTGGACTTCAACGACCAGATGTTGGCTCCCTATTTAATTTCCCGAAGCACCAGACACTGGTATAAAAAGGTGTCTGTATATTTAATTCAATTGGCAACATACAATAGTTTTGTTCTCTACAGTAAGGCTGATAGAACGGGATCCTTCCTTCAGTTTCAGGAAGAGATAGTTTTGGAGCTCCTGTTTCCAGGAAGGGCCGTGCCCCAACCTCCTAATGTAGTTAGCCGCCTACATGAAAGACACTATGCTTATGTGTTTCCTAGTGCCCCAAGTCAACGCACCTCAAGAAAAGCTTCTCTTGTCTGCAAGGAGGGTGAAAAAAGGTGTGCCACCACAGTTTACTGTCCTACAGTAGTTTGCAAAAGTATTGAAGTTTTCCACATTTTGTCATATTACTGCCCCAACCATGAATCAATTTTATTGGAATGCCAAGTGAAAGACCAATACAAAGTGGTGTACACGTGAGAAGTAGAATGAAAATCATACATGATTCCAAACATTTTTTACAAATAAATAACTGCAAAAAGGGGTTTGCGTAATTATTCAGCCCCCTGTGGTCTGAGTGCAGTCAGTTGCCCGTAGACATTGCCTAATGAGTGCTAATGACTAAATAGAGTGCACCAGTGTGTAATCTAATGTCAGCACAGATACAGCTGCTCTGTGACGGCCTCAGAGGTTGTCTAAGAGAATATTGGGAGCAACAACACCATGAAGTCCAAAGAACACACCAGACAGGTTAGAGATAAAGTTATTGAAAAATTTAAAGCAGGCTTAGGCTACAAAAAGATTTCCAAAGCCTTCGACATCCCACGGAGCACTGTTCATTCAGAAATGGAAGGAGTTTGGCACAACTGTAAACCAACCAAGACAAGGCCGTCCATCTAAACTCACAGGCCAAACAAGGAGAGCGCTGATCAGAAATGCAGTCAAGAGGCCCATGGTGACTCTGGACGAACTGCAGAGATTTACAGCTCAAGTGGGGGAATCTGTCCATAGGACAACTATTAGACATGCACTGCACAAAGTTGACCTTTATGGAAGAGTGGCAAGAAGAAAGCCATTGTTAACAGAAAATCATAAGAAGTCCCGTTTGCAGTTTGCCACAAGCCATGTGGGGGAAACAGCGAACATGTGGAAGAAGGTGCTCTGGTCAGATGAGACCAAAATGGAACTTTTTGGCCAAAATGCAAAACGCTATGTGTGGCGGAGAACTAACACTGCACATCACTCTGAACACACCGTCCCCACTGTCAAATATGGTGGTGGCAGCATCATGCTCGGGGGGGGGGGGGGGGGGGCTTCTCTTCAGCAGGAACAGGGAAGCTGGTCAGAGTTGATGGGAAGATGGATGGAGCCAAATACAGGGCAATCTTGGAAGAAAACCTCTTGGAGTCTGCAAAAGACTTGAGACTGGGGCAGAGGTTCACCTTCCAGCAAGACAACGACCCTAAACATAAAGCCAGGGCAACAATGGAATGGTCAGTAATCCTGCTCTTACCAGCTCAGTTGCTGTTTCCTCTGCTGGTAGCGCATCTGGGGCTTCTGGTGCGGCCAGCCGCATTGGCAGGGATGATGTCAGCAGCACACCTGCGGGGATCCGGCCGCATGATACTCTGACTGAAAATGAGGGCGGACACATTCGCTGGCAGCGCCGCTCCTCTTATGCTCTGAGGAAGCATGTCAGCTGACCAGCTGTCAGCTGACACGCAGGACTCCACCTCCGGGTTCGGATTGGCCGAGCGGCTGGGGGGCGTGTTCTCACACTTACCTGGGCTTCAGTGAAGGCTTCAGACCTTAGTCAGTTCCCTGTGTGGCTTGAACCGGCAGGACCCCGGGGATTCCATACTAGCTAGCCTATTATTATTATTATTATTACTGATTGATATAATGTGTTTGACTTCTGCTAGATTCTCCGACTACGCCTTGCCTATCGATTCTGTACCTTTGCCAATATGATCTGCTGCCGACCTCTGCCTGAACACTTACTTAGCTCTTGCCTGCCGATTCTGTACCTTTGCATATCTGATGGTTTCCGACCTCTGCCTGTTTACAAACTTTGTATTTGCCTGCCGATTTTGTACCGTATCTGTCAGATCTGTTATCGACCCTGATTGACCATTCTCATTATCTGTACTCAGTGTTAGTGCTGCCTTCTACTCAGGGCCGGATTACCAACCAGGCAACAAAAGCAATCGCTTGGGGCCCCATTCAAAGTCAAAAGGGCCCCATCAGCACAAACCAGCGGTGGCTGGATGGTATCCTGTCAGCGGTGGCTGGATGGTATAATGGTTAAAGGGAAGGTTCAGGGACAGTTGAAAAAAAATAAAAATCCGAATCCACTTACCTGGGGCTTCCTCCAGCCCGTGGCAGGCAGGAGGTGCCCTCGGCGCCGCTCCGCAGGCTCCCGGTGGTCTCCAGTGGCCGACCCGACCTGGCCAGGCCGGCGGCCAGGTCAGGCCTCTTCTGCGCTCCATTGTGCGTTCCACGCCGGCGCGCTGACGTCATCGGACGTCCTCCGGGCTGTACTGTCAGGCTCAGTAGTTCTGAGCCTGCGCAGTACAGCCCGGAGGACGTCCGATGACGTCAGCGCGCCGGCGTGGAACGCACAATAGAGCGCAGAAGAGGCCCGACCTGGCCGCCGGCCTGGCCAGGTCGGGTCGGCCACCGGAGACCACCGGGAGCCTGCGGAGCGGCGCCGAGGGCACCTCCTGCCTGCCACGGGCTGGAGGAAGCCCCAGGTAAGTGGATTCGGATTTTTATTTTTTTTCAACTGTCCCTGAACCTTCCCTTTAAAGGGACTGAGTTGTGCAGTAACTACGGAAAGATGCATATCATTTTAAAGCTCTCTTTCTCCTCTTTCCAATGATATATAAACCGCCGCCCTATGCCTTTTTAGTTTTCGCTATTTTCGCGATCGAAATCGCGGCCACTGCAATTTCGATCGCGAAAATAGCGAAAACTAAAAGGCGTAGGGTGGCAGTTTATCATTGGAATGAGAAAAAAAAGAGCTTCAAAATGATATGCATCTTTCCATAGTTACATTGTATTACACAGGACGACTTTTCTCCAAAGTCGGCAGCTAGATTCAGCACAATGCAATGATATATAAGGAACCCAGGGGGATATAATTACAAATATCATGCTGGTAGGTGTGAGGATGTAATTAATTAGTTATGGGTATGCTTAAAGGCATACCCACAGGCACTGCCCGGAGTCCCTTTAAGGGCTCTGCCTCTAACACAGGAGACCAGGGTTCGATTCTCGGCTCTGCCTGTTCAGTAAGCCAGCACCTATTCAGTAGGAGACCTTAGGCAAATCTCTCTAACACTGCTACTGCCTATAGGGCGCGTCCTAGTGGCTGCAGCTCTGGCGTTTTGAGTCCGCCAGGAGAAAAGCGCGATATAAATGTTATTTATCTTGTCTTGTCAAATGATGCCATGCGCTGCTGATTGTCTTCAGATCCAGGCTCTCCTCCTAGGTCCCCCTCCTGCTACTGTGCACTCTGCCGCTGCCCACTCCTCCCTCCCTTCCCACAGAGAACCACAGCTGCAGCAAGAATGATAGCAGCAGATGGCAAACACTCACTCACCTATCCATGATCCAAGCGATAGAGATCCCGTCATCTGAAACCCATCTGTCTCTTCTACAGTGCAGCCGCTCGCTCTGAACTTCCTGATTCTCAGATCAGACAGGAAGTAGGAAGTAGTAATAGTAGTAGTAACAGAGCGGCAGCACTCTAGAGGAGACAGATGGGCTCCGGATGACGGGACCTCTATTGCTTGGATCGCAATAGGTGAATGTGAGTCATCTGGTGCTGTCATTCTCCCCCGCTGCGGCTGCCTTCTCTGCTGCACTATCGTATTCACTGGGATGGAGGCTGCATGGTGGCTGTCTAGTTTGGGAGGAAATCTGTTGTTCAGTGGTGGGGGTGGTTATGTAATTCTGTCTGGGGAACGGCTTCCGGTTTGGCGGTGTCCAGAGCTTTCTGCTATTTCCAGGCTGGAGATGCAGGGGGAAAGTGCTGCTGCTGTGATATCTGGCGCCCACTTCACAGGGGTGCCCCAGCCCGAGTGCAAATGTCCCAGCCATTCATCTCTCACTCTGCATTTTGCCGCTGCTATTCCCTGCATTGTGCACCCACAGAGGAAAGCGGGCTGTTGCCCATAGCAACCAGTAGCTCGGCTGCCCCGGTGTGTGCGGCATGTTGCTGTGCAGCTGCATCTTCTAAATCTATTACGACATGATGGGGGGGGCCCCAAATCAGTTACGTTGCTTAGGGCCCCATTTAGCCTTAATCGGCTCTGCTTCTACTGACACTGTCTGTAGACAATTCCCGTTGAGGGAACGTCTGATGTTTGTCTGTCTGCTAGTACTCACACACTAGCAGATCGTTACATTAGAGCAGACCCTATCGATATGGAAGAGCTTTGCAAACAAATGCAAGCTCTCATGCTGGCGGTTGGTAACGTAAGCAGTACTGTAACCAATCAACAGCAACAGATGGACAGTTTGTCCCAGGCTGTTCGCGGACTGCAGCCGCAACAGCAAGTTCAAACTGCTCCACCAGTCCTCCTGGTACCTGAGCCCAAAATGCCGTTGCCAGAGAAATTTTCTGGACATAGAAGCGATT
The DNA here is from genome assembly GCF_040937935.1 of Hyperolius riggenbachi. NCBI lineage: Eukaryota > Metazoa > Chordata > Amphibia > Anura > Hyperoliidae > Hyperolius > Hyperolius riggenbachi. Next base: position 193,256,639 of record NC_090653.1, on the reverse strand, counting down.
TCCGCAACTTCAGGAATCGCTGTCAGTCCTACTTCTTAAGGCAGACCTATTTCTTCCGGCAATGAGCATCAGAGGGTCACCCTGGTAAAAACACTCTTGCAGGGTGATTCCCAAACTTGGGCCTATGACCTACCACGTAACCATGAGGTTTTAAAATCTGTTAGTGATTTCTTTGACGCCATGGCGGTCATTTATGACGATCCTGATACAGCTGCCACTGCTGTATGTAAGATCTGTAACCTCCGTCAGGGTCACCGTTCTGCGGAGGATTATGCGGCAGAATTTCGAAAGTGGGCTAGCGCCTCTAAGTGGGAAAACTTTGCCTTTTGGATCAATTTATGTTAGGTTTATCTGATAAAGTGTCTGAAGTCTTGATTGGTCATCCTGAGCCTCGTACTCTGGAGGAAGCCATTGCTTTGGCCATTAAAATTGACGGTAGAATCCGGTATCACCACCAAAGCAGATCTCGGTCACTTTTACGTTCCTCCGTGTTAACCTCCAGCTCTGTCCCACACTCAGACGAACCCATGCAGTTGGGACACACTAAATTGTCTGATCTGGAGAAGCAGAGGAGACAGGAGGGTTTGTGTGTCTATTGCGGGGAAAAAGGGCATGTGGTGCAGAATTGTGTCAAGAAGTCGGGAAAATTCCTCCGCCTAGGTTCTGTCAGGGGTGTACCCCTAGGCGATTGACAATCACTCCAAACTTTTGATAAATTGCTGCTACCTATTAAGGTATCTGTGAAAGAATGTGAGTACTCTTCTCAAGCCTTCATCGATTCAGGAGCAGCAGGGAATTTTATTCATGCCAGTTTAGTGGAGGAATGGGGAATTCCTTTAATACCCATGGAGAAAAAAAACTTTATGTAACTGGTATTGATGACTCTCCTCTACAGGATCATCAGCCACTTTTTAACAACAACCTTTCTCTCATGTCAGATTGGGTTGTTTCATGTGGAGGAGATGCAATTTTATGTGTTGAAAATTTCATCATGTTCCATAGTTCTGGGTCTTCCCTGGTTACAAAAACATTCTCCTCAAATTGACTGGAGCTCAGGACAACTCAAGTCTTGGTCTCCCTTCTGTCTCAAGAATTGTTTACGAAATCTGCCATTACACACTATGTCTGTCTGTAGAGGGGGTTCCTAAACAGTATGCTCTCTTCTCTGATGTGTTCTCTCCCCAATCAGCGGACAAATTGCCTCCGCATCGATCCTTCGACTGCCCTATAGATCTACGTCCAGGTACTATGCCTCCTAGAGGTCATATCTACCTCGTCTGGTCCTGAAAAGAAAGCTATGAAGGAGTACATCAAGGAAAACTTAGAGAAAGGTTTTATCCGCCCTTCTAGTTCTCTGGCCGGAGCAGGGTTCTTTTTTGTCCAAAAGAAAGATGGAGGTCTTAGACCATGCATTGGTTATAGGGGTCTTAATAACATCACTGTTAAGAACAAATATCCTTTGCCTTTTATTGAGGATTTGTTCTCACAAGTCTCTGGGCCCTGGGGCACAGATATTTTCTAAATTAGATCTCAGAGGGGCTTATAACTTAATCAGGATCAGACAGGGGGATGAGTGGACGACCGCCTTCAATACACAAGACGGTCACTACAAGTACCTGGTGATGCCTTTTGGGTTGTGTAATGCACCTGCTGTGTTTCAGGATTTCATGAACGAGATTTTTTAGAGATGTACTTGGTAGATTTGTTATCGTCTACTTAGATGATATTCTTATTTTTTCCAAAAATATCGATGCACACATCGTCAACATGTGAAATTCGTGCAACAGAAACAGAGAGAACTCCCTTTATGCTAAAATTGAAAAGTGTGTGTTCGAGGTCAAGGAAATTCCATTCCTAGGATATATTATCTCAGATTCCAGTTTGTCTATGGACAAAAAGAAAGTTGATGCTGTGTTGGAATGGCCTCAACCACTGGGTCTGAAACCATTACAGAGGTTTATCGGTTTTGCGAATTATTATCGCAAGTTCATCCGCAATTTCTCCACCATTATAGCCCCCTTGACAAAACATGACTAAAAAAGGTGCTGATCCCTCTCACTGGTCTGTTGAGGCTTCCCAGGCTTTTCAGACTCTGAAGGAAGCGTTTTGTTCTGCACCCTTCCTCATGCACGCCGATGTCCTCCGACCTTTTATCGTTGAAGTTGATGCTTCAGAGATAGGGGTAGGTGCTGTCCTATCTCAATATTCCGGTCAACCAGATAGCTTGCACCCGTGTGCGTTCTTTTCACGGAAGTTTAGTTCAGTAGAGAGAAACTATGACATTGGTAATAGGGAATTGCTGGCAGTCAAGATGGCTTTCGAGGAATGGAGGCATTGGTTGGAGGGGGGATCACAAGAATCTGGAGTATATAGAAGGAGCTAAGAGACTGAACCCCAGGAAGGCACGCTGGGCTTTATTATTTTCCCGGTTCAGGTTTATCATAACATATAAAACTGGGAGCAAGAACATCAAGGCTGATGCGTTATCTAGATGTTTTGACCCTATAGAGTCTTTACCTGCCACTCCTAATATACTTCCTGAACATATTGTTGTCTTAGCAACTGAATTATCGGTTGATCTGTTGGAATCATTAGCCCAGTTTCAGGCAGAGTCCCCATCGGGGAGACCCTCTGAGCGATTATTTGCTCCTTTACACTTACGGCTATCTGTACTTAAGCAATGTCATTGCAGTAAGGTAGCGGGTCATCCAGGTGTGACCAGAACATTGGATTTACTCCGGCACTTCTGGTGGCCTTCCATTAGAACCGATTGCAGGAATTCGTGTCTGCTTGCACGGTTTGTGCTAAAAGTAAAGAGGTCAGAAATGCTCCTGCTGGTACACTACAACTATTGCCTATTCCCAGTTCTCCCTGGACGCATATTTAGATGGATTTTATTGTGGATCTCCCTGCGTCCCAGGGAAAGACAGTCATCTGGGTTGTGGTAGATTGGTTCAGCAAAATGGCGCATTTCATACCACTTGAAAAATTACCTTCTGCCAAAGAATTGGCTGAGCTATTTATTGAAAATATTTTCAGATTACACGGCATTCCCGAAAATATTGTATCAGACAGAGGGGTACAATTTGTGTCACAGTTCTGGAAGAACTTTTGTGCACTTATGGGTATCTCTTTGTCCTTTTCCTCTGGATTCCATCCTCAGATGAATGGCCAGAGGGAAAGAATTAATCAGTCTCTAGAGCAGTTTTTAAGATGTTATGTTTCTGAATCCCAGGAAGATTGGGTTCAGTTTTTGCCATTCGCAGAATTTGCGCAGAACAATTTATTGAATGCCTCCTCAAAATTTTCTTCATTTCAAGTGGTTTTTGGGAGATCGCCCAGATTCTCTTTTGTCCCCTCTGCTTCCTCTTCCTTCCCAGTTCTGCAGGATTGGGTGGTCAGGATGCGAGAGATTTGGGCCTCTGTCAATCAGAACTTAAAGGATGCTGTCGCATCCCAGAAGCGACAAGCAGATAGTCATCGCTCTCCTCACCAGCAGTTCTCTCCTGTTGATCGTGTATGGGTTTCCACAAAAAAATATTGGCTTGCACCAACCGTCGGCCAAACTCGGGCCCATATATATTGGTCTTTACATTGTGTCTGAAAAAATTAATGAAGTGACCTATAAGGTGTCCCTGCCAGCTTCCATGAAAGGGAGCAAATCCTTTCATGTGTCTCTCCTAAAATCTGCCACCGATGCTGATATTGATTCCACTCCCCCCCCTCCCGTTATTGATGGTGAACCTGAATTTGAGGTAGAAAAGTTTTTAGATTCTAGAAGAATAAGAAACTCCATACAGTATTTAGTACATTGGAAGGGTTACGGCCCAGAAGAGAGGTCTTGGGTTCCTGATCACAGACTTCATGCAGATGAGTTGGTTTCTGAATTTCATAATTGTCACCCAGATAGACCAGTTCTGGCATGTTCGGGGTAATGTCAGTAATCCTGCGCTTACCAGCTCAGTTGCTGTTTCCTCCGCTGGTAGCGCATCTGGGGCTTCTGGTGCGGCCGGCCGCAGTGGCAGGGATGATGTGAGCAGCATGCCTGCGGGGATCCGGCCGCATGATACTCTGACTGAAAATGAGGGCGGACGAATGCGCTGGCAGCGCCACTCCTATTATGCTCTGAGGAAGTGTGTCGGCTGACCAGCTGTCAGCTGACATGCAGGACTCCACCTCCGGGTTCGGATTGGCCGAGCGGCTGGGGGGCGTGTTCTCACACTTACCCGGTCTTCTTAAGCGCTGTGTTGACACTTGCTCACTGTCTGCTCTAGCTAACACTTTGCAGTGAAGGCTTCAGACCTTAATTCCGTGTGTGGCTTGAACCGGCAGGACCCCGGGGATTCCATACTAGCTAGCCTATTATTACTGATTGATATACTGTGTTTGACTTCTGCTAGATCCTCTGACTACTCCTTGCCTATCGATACCTTTGCCAATCTGATGCCGACCTCCGCCTGAACACTCACTTAGCTCTTGCCTGCCGGTTCTGTACCTTTGCATATCTGATTGTTGCCGACCTCTGCCTGTTTACTAACTTTTGTATTTGCCTGCCGATTTTGTACCGTATCTGTCAGATCTGTTACCGACCCTGATTGCCCGACCATTCTCATTATCTGTACTCAGTGTTAATGCTGCCTTCTACTGACACTGTCTGTAGACAATTCCCGTTGAGGGAACGTCTGATATTTGTCTGTCTGCTAGTGCTCACACACTAGCAGATCGTTACAGGAATGGTTTAAAACAAAACATATCCATGTGTTAGAATGGCCCAGTCAAAGTTCAGATCTAAATCCAATCAAGATCTGAAAACTGCTGTTCATCACAAACGCTGTCCAGCTAATCTGACTGAGCTGGAGCTTTTTTGCAAAGAAAAATGGGCAAGGATTTCAGTCTCTAGATGAGCAAAGCTGGTAGAGACATACCCTAAAAGACTGGCAGCTGTAATTGCAGCAACAGGTGATTCTACAAAGTATTGACTCAGGAGGCTGAATAATTACGCACAACCCACTTTGCAGTTATATTTTTTTTTCATGTTTGTAATTATGTATGATTTTCGTTCCACTTCTCACGTGTACACCACTTTGTACTGGTTTTTCACATGGAATTTCAATAAAATGTATTCATGTTTGTGGCAGCAATATGACAAAATGTGGAAAACTTCAAGGGAGCCGAATACTTTTGCAAACCACTGTTTCTGTCCTGAACATACTGCACTATGCATAGGGGAGTGTTTAGAGAAGTACCACTCCCAGATATGCTATTAGAGTAGGGAACTCGAGACATAGCAATAGGCACACAAGGGTCTCAGGGCTCTTTCACACTGGCGCAATGTGTTTGGGCAAATTGCCTAGCAAAAGTCCTACTTTGTGCACCCCACTATGCCGGAGGTGGTTGACTCGGTGCTAGTGCATACCTGCATTACCACGCAGCTCCTGCTGCGATTTGTGTCGGCCCTGAAGTCATGTTAGTCTATGGCGATGCATTACAGCAAATTGCCTAGCGAAAGTCCCACTTTGCAGTCCCCGCTACGGCGGAAGTGGTTGACTTAATGCTAGTGCATACCTACCTGCATACGTATGTTACCACCTGGCTCCAGCGGCGATTTGCGTCAGCCCAGAAGTCATGTTAGTCTATGGCGACCCAAAGATTTTTACTTCCTACTTGGCCGAATGCCAGACAGGGAATACCATGTACTAACGCGGTATTCCCTGAAGGTCTGTTTTTGGTGATGCGGTAGGATGGTTGCAACCCACCAGATATGCCAATATGCAGTGTGAAACCAGACATCAGGTTTCGAGAGACCCTAATACACAGGGCTGCCAGAAACCTCTTGTGATGATTCCGCGTGCCCGCGATGGTCCGGGCACTTCCGGATTGCGTTCCACATCGCCCTCTCCAGCGGCGGTGGGTGTACGCATGCGTTCCAGGGGATGCATGGGTCACACGCGTACGTCCATGCGTCAGACGCGTACGGACACGCGTACTAACTATGCGTCCAGGCGGCAGGCGACCCGGAAGTGACGCAGCCGGAGGGTATATAGGCACTTCCGGTCCGCGGCCGCACGCCGGTTATAGCGTTTGCTTACTGTGAGTAGGCTCGCTGGCAAAGCTCTGTATTGATTTCACTGTACTACTTAGCATTCTGACCGCAGTCTTAGCTGTGCACAGTGCTGTATCGATCTCCAGCAGTCAGTCCTGTATCTGTTTATCTGTGTATGACCTGGCTTGAAATCGACCACTCTCCTGTCTGATCCCCTAAACCAGTACCTGATTATCTGTGTATGACCTGGCTTGAAATCGACCACTCTCCTGTCTGATCCCCTAAACCAGTACCTGCTTTCTGTGCATAGACTATCCATTCACGGGTGTCCGCCCGGGGCAGTGCCCCAGTCAGTTGGTGACGGCCCAGTCCCACGACCGTTACATTATAACCGGCCAAATTACATATCATACTTGGCATGGAGGATTTGCAGCGGCAGATTGATCAATTGGCCGAAGCGGTCAAGGGGTTAGTCGAGATGGTCACCCCTTTGGCGCAAGCACAGGTTGCCGCCCAAGCCCAGGCGCAAGCCCAAGCGGCAGCCATGGCCGCAGTGCAAGCACAAGCTGCTGCCGCCCCTCTGGATATGGCCATAGATATGGAGGGCAATGCGCCTCCTGCTCCTGCTCCAGCTCCTCCGCCTCCAGGCGAGTCGGTAGTCCCTGCACCTGTGGAGCACCTTCCGGAGCCTAAGCTGCCCCTCCCAGAAAAGTTCTCTGGAGATCGGGGTTCCTTCAGTAATTTTATGAACTCCTGCCGCATGTATTTCTATGTGAGGCCCAGAGCCTCGGGGTCTGAGACGCAGAGGGTGGCCCTGGTGATCTCACTCTTACAGGGAGACCCGCAGGCCTGGGCATTTAGTCTCCCTCAGGGACATCCTGCCCTGTCCTCTGTAGAGGAGTTTTTTCAGGCCATGAGTGTTCTCTACTCTGACCCAGACGTTACTACTACAGCCTCTCATAAACTCCGAGGTCTTAGGCAGGGGAAGAATTCTGCGGAGATTTATGCTTCAGAGTTCAGGAGGTGGTCTGTGGTCTCCCGGTGGAACGATCCGGCTCTGTTAGACCAGTTCATACACGGGTTGACGGAGACAGTTAAGGATCATCTGGTCAATTATCCACCTCCAGTGGCACTGGATGATGCCATCACCCTAGCCATCAGGGTTGATCGGCGGCTACGCCAAAGGCGGCTAGAACGGAGTGGGGCCACCAGTGTGACTCCCCAAATGGTGGTGGAGACAGGGACTCCTCCTGGCAGTTCAGAAGAACCAATGCAGATTGGCTCGTCCAAGCTCTCTCCTGCAGAGAAATCACGGAGACGTGCCCAGGGCCTTTGCCTCTACTGTGGACGAACAGGACATGTGGTCCGAAACTGCCCAGAGAAGAAGTCGGGAAACTCCAATGCCTAGGTGGATCTGAGGAAGTTCATCTAGGCGGGCAGGTAATTCCTCCTAAAGGGCCACGATTCTTACTACCTTTCTGCCTAGACTGGCAGGATAAGGGGATGACGGGACAAGCCTTTGTGGATAGTGGGGCTGCAGGGAATTTCTTAGATGTGGAGTTAGCCAAGAAGTTAAACATTCCCTCGTTGCCTTTGAGTAAGCCTATGCAAGTCACCGCCATTGACGACTCCCCGTTGCAATTACTGACCCCAGTAGCGGTAACCCCTGAGCTACATCTTAAAATAGGGGTCCTGCATTCAGAGAAGATCACATTCTTCCTGTTGAGTATGCCTTCTACCCCACTGGTATTGGGGTTGCCCTGGCTAAGGCAGCACAATCCCATTCTGGATTGGCGGTCAGGGCAATTAGTGAGTTGGTCTGATTTATGTCACAAAAACTGTCTAGCGGTTCTGCCTATCCTCAGCACCCAGCTGGAGGCACCGCAGGTACCCGAAGCCTATGGACAGTTTGCAGATGTGTTCTCCCCGCGGGCGGCAGATGAACTGCCCCCACATCGGCCGTATGACTGTCCGATCGATCTTTTGCCAGGAGCAATGCCTCCACGGGGCCATCTGTACAGCCTGACGGGACCTGAGAGGGTGGCAATGCGGGAATACATACAGGAGAATTTAGGAAAAGGGTTCCTTCGACCTTCCACCTCTCCTGCGGGGGCGGGGTTCTTCTTTGTGGAGAAGAAGGACGGGGGTCTCCGACCCTGTATAGATTATAGGGGCCTGAACAGAGTCACCGTAAAGAACCGCTATCCCTTACCCCTGATCGAGGACCTATTTGGGCAGATCTCGGGGGCTCGGGTGTTCACTAAATTAGACTTGCGGGGAGCCTATAACCTCATCAGAATTCGCCAGGGAGACGAATGGAAGACTGCCTTTAACACCCATGAGGGGCATTATGAGTATCTGGTGATGCCCTTCGGGCTTTGTAATTCCCCTGCAGTCTTCCAGGAGTTCGTAAATGATGTCTTCAGGGATTTTCTGGGGAGATTTGTCATAGTCTATCTGGATGACATTCTGATTTACTCCTCATCCCTCTCTGAGCATCGAAACCACGTCCGAGCCGTGCTGCAGAAATTGAGAGAGCACCAATTGTACGCCAAGCTCGAGAAATGTGCCTTTGAGGTATCCCAAGTACCCTTCCTGGGGTACATCATCTCCAGTTCGGGTCTAACCATGGACCCAGCTAAGGTCTCAGCAGTCCTCAACTGGCCCCAACCGACCAACTTGAGGGCTCTACAAAGATTCCTGGGGTTCGCCAACTTTTACAGGAGATTTATCCAAGGATTTTCTCTCAAAGTGGCACCTCTAACAGACTTAACCAAGAAAGGGGCCGATCCTACTCGGTGGTCCGCACAGGCCCAACTTGCTTTCAAGGCATTGAAAGAGGCTTTCTGCACTGCACCAGTCCGAGTGCACCCAGATGTTACACGGGCCTTCATAGTGGAGGTCGACGCATCCGAGCTGGGTGTTGGTGCGGTTCTCTCTCAATATGCTGGCACTCCCGAGAAATTGCACCCCTGTGCTTTCCTCTCAAGGAAGTTCTCTTCCGCTGAGCGGAACTACGATATCGGGAACAGGGAGTTGTTGGGGGTTAAGTGGGGTCTCGAGGAGTGGAGGGAGTGGCTAGAGGGGGCAGCGTATCCGGTCACGGTGTACACAGATCACAAGAATCTGGAGTACATCGAGTCAGCAAAGAGATTGAGCCCAAGACAGGCCCGGTGGGCGTTATTCTTTTCCAGATTTAAGTTCACCATCACATACAAACCAGGTTCGAAGAACGTGAAGGCAGATGCCTTGTCGCGTTACTTTAGTCCAGGGAATTCTGAGGGCCAGGTCCCTGAGCCTATAATACCTGCTAACTGCATTTCAGCTGCTGCGACCGTTCCCCTCCTAGAGGAAGATTTCACGCGCCTTCTCTCTTCTTTTCAAGGTAATGCTCCTCCTGGGAAGCCGGTCGACCGCATTTATGTGCCGCCTCAGTGGAGATACAAGGTACTGCAACAGTTCCATGACGACAAGGCCGCTGGTCATCCTGGACAAGCAAAGACCCAGGAACTTCTATCCCGTTGGGTTTGGTGGCCGTCCCTGTCTCGAGATGCGAAAGCATTCGTCAGTTCCTGCCCTATTTGTGCCCGAAGCAAAGTGTCCCGCACTGCACCTAGCGGTCATCTTCAGTCGCTACCGATCCCTTTCAAGCCTTGGACAGACATATCCATGGACTTTGTGGTGGAGTTACCTGCCTCAAACGGATATACGGTCATCTGGGTAGTGGTTGACCACTTTAGTAAGATGTCCCACTTTATTCCGTTGAATAAACTACCCTCTGCAAAAGAATTGGCTGATCTGTTCATTATTAACATCTTTCGCCTCCACGGGGCTCCCGAGAGAATTGTTTCAGATCGTGGTGTCCAGTTTGTCTCTCAGTTCTGGCGTTCGTTTTGTTCTCGCCTAGGCATCACGCTATCATTCTCCTCGGGGTTCCACCCTGAGACGAATGGCCAGACTGAGAGGGTAAACCAAATCTTGGAACAGTACCTGAGGTGCTATGTGGCAGGGAATCAGGAGGAATGGGCGTCTTACTTGCCCTTCGCAGAATTCGCTGTTAACAACTCCGTGAGTTCCTCTACGGGCTTGTCACCATTTCAGGTGGTTACGGGCTCGAATCCTAAATTTTCTCCCCTGTCGGGCCCACCGTCTAATTCTCCTATGGTGGAGGACTGGGTGAAAAGGATGGCGGAGGTGTGGAACAAGGTCCGGTGAAACCTGGAAAAGGCCACTGGGAAACAGAAGTACTTTTCTGACAAGTTTAGGTCCCCAGAACCGGAATTCCGTCCAGGGGATCTGGTTTGGGTATCAACCAAGAACATCCCACTGAAGCAGCCAACACCGAAGTTGGGTCCGCGGTTCATTGGACCATTCCCTATAACAAAACAAATTAACAAAGTAGCCTACAGGGTCAAGCTACCGGGGTCCTTGAAGGTGGGAAATTCCTTTCATGTCTCCTTGCTTAAGTCAGCAAAGGATTTTCGAGCCTCCGCCACCCCCTGCCTCCGGTGATAGTACAAGGAGAGACCGAGTTTGAAGTGGAGAAAATTTTGGACTCGAGGTGGGTTAGAAACTCATTGCAGTATTTGATCGAGTGGAAGGGATACGGGCCTGAAGAACGGCGGTGGGTCCCGGCACGGCAGGTGCATGCCCGGGAACTTGTTCAGGAATTTCATACCAAATTTCCCAATAAACCGAGGTTAGAGTGCCCGGAGGTCACTCCTTAGGGGGGGGGGGGGGTAATGTGATGATTCCGCGTGCCCGCGATGGTCCGGGCACTTCCGGATTGCGTTCCACATCGCCCTCTCCAGCGGCGGTGGGTGTACGCATGCGTTCCAGGGGACGCATGGGTCACACGCGTACGTCCATGCGTCAGACGCGTACGTCCGTGCGTCAGACGCGTACGGACACGCGTACTAACTATGCGTCCAGGCGGCAGGCGACCCGGAAGTGACGCGGCCGGAGGGTATATAGGCACTTCCAGTCCGCGGCCGCACGCCGGTTATAGCATTTGCTTACTGTGAGTAGGCTCGCTGGCAAAGCTCTGTATTGATTTCACTGTACTACTTAGCATTCTGACCGCAGTCTTAGCTGTGCACAGTGCTGTATCGATCTCCAGCAACCCCGTGGGTGTCAGCTAAACTCTGGGTGCTTAGTCAGTCCTGTATCTGTTTATCTGTGTATGACCTGGCTTGAAATCGACCACTCTCCTGTCTGATCCCCTAAACCAGTACCTGATTATCTGTGTATGACCTGGCTTGAAATCGACCACTCTCCTGTCTGATCCCATAAACCAGTACCTGATTATATGTGTATGACCTGGCTTGAAATCGACCACTCTCCTGTCTGATCCCCTAAACCAGTACCTGCTTTCTGTGCATAGACTATCCATTCACGGGTGTCCGCCCGGGGCAGTGCCCCAGTCAGTTGGTGACGGCCCAGTCCCACGACCGTTACACCTCTCCTTTCACTTGGGACAAAGTGCAGTGTACTTCGCCACACACTGTGTTTGCACACTGTCCCATAGGGAAAGAGAGGTTTGTCCTCAGAAGGTAAAAAACAAAACAAAAAAAACACGTAAGCAAAAAAGTTAAGTTTCAAATGTTAATGTCTGGTTAAAAAGGTTCAATATAATTTATCAAAGTTAATGAATTTATTGTGTTGCTGCTTGCTTGTTTTTTTTTTCCTCTCTCTCTCTTTTTCCATCCCTTACCCTTGCAGGTGGACCGACCGACCGACCAACCAGCTGCAGCAGTGATGTTGCATCTTGACAGAAGCATTGCGCATTTGTCAGATTAAACACAAGTTGGTGCATGCAGTGCTGCAGGACGAGATTTCTCCTCCGCAGTAAGATACGTTTGCCAAGGCAAATGAGCTGAGGTGCAGTGTTGGAGTTCCTATGCTTTGGCAAGCACTTTGTATCAAAACTTTTTTTCATCCACATCGATTGATGTGAATGGATTAATTGGGTTTGCCAGGGCATACGTACAGAGTTGATTTGGAACAGTTTGGGCAGTGCTCCTATGTCCTGACAAACGCCTTGCCCTTTTTTTCACATTTATTTGGCAGATATTTTTTCCATCCACACTGATAAATGCAAATGACAGAGGGCTAAATTGTGAGCACCCCTGTAAAGCCTAAAGGTGCTCATTGGACCTTGGGCCCCTTTGCAAAAAAGCTTCACATATGTGGTATCGGCATACTCAGGAGTAGTAGTATAATGTGTTTTGGGGAGTCTTTCCACACATACCCATGCTGGGTGGGAGAAATATCTCTGTAAATGACAACTTTGTCTCATTTACAGAGATATTTCTCACACACAGGATGGGTATGTGCGAAAAGACACCCCGAAACACATACTACTTCTCCTGAGTACAGCGGTACCACATGTGACACTTTTTTGCAGCCTAGCTGTGCAAAGGGGCCCAAAATCCATTGAGTACCTTTAGGTTCTGACAGGTCATTTTTACTCATTTGTTTTCCAGACTACTCCTCACGGTTTAGGGCTCCTAAAATGCCAGGGCAATATAGGAACCCCACAAGTGACCCCATAAATGGTATCATCCCGATTTAAAACTTCTTGCATTTTGGAAAGAAGACACTCCAAGGTATTTCATGAGGGGTATCGTGAGTTCATAGAAAATTTTAGTTTTTGTCACAAGTTGTGGAAAATGACACTTTGTGAGAAAAAAACAAAAACAAAAATCAATTTCCACTAACTTGTGACAAAAAAATAAAATCTTCTCTGAACTCACTATACCCCTCAACAGAGGCAGGACAAGGTCCTTCAGCACCCAAGGCTGAGGCAGCAAAGTGCGCCCCTCCATCCCTCCCACCCCAGCCTTCACACACTGATTGCTATTAGACTAATAGGTGCCCCAGGGCCCCCAACCTCCCCAACACCTTAATCTCTAGTTATCTGGCTTGCAGTCACTGTCATGTATCCCCTTTTCTTATTTCTTTCTGCTTCAAACACAACTGGGAATGACAGCTGAATGAATTGTGCGCCCCCTCCTACACTGCGCCCTGAGGCTGGAGCCTCTCCAGCCTCTGCCTCGGCCCGGCCCCTCAAGGAATACCTTGGGCTAACTTCTTTCCAAAATAGACAGATAACACCCGTGCTGAAATGAGTACAGGGGAGCAAGCTGGATAAAATTTGTGTTCTATATGTAAAGTATATGTTGGATGATGGAAGTCGGTGCTGCTCTGTGCGGTCCACTTGTAATGGCAGAGAAATCTATAAAGGTCATGGGGTAGGGGAAACAAAAAAACACAAAAAGAGCGCACTCAGAAGACTGATGATAAAAGCAGGGCTGTGGAGTCGGTACAAAAATCTTCCAACTCCTCAGTTTATGAAACCACGACTCCAACTCCGACTCCGGGTACCCAAAATGGCTACGACTCCGACTCCTCGACTCCGACTCCTTAGTCTAATACTTAACAGGGCTGTGGATTTTGTACAAAAATCATCCGACTCCTCAGTTTATGAAACCACGACTGACTCCAACTCCGACTCCGGGTGCCCAAAATTGCCCCGACTCAGACTCCTCGACTCCGACTCCACAGCCCTGGATAAAATGGAGACCAGCTGGTCATAGACAGATCTCACCTGATGTGGTAGCTGGAATGTCCTTATGCATATTATCAGCTTGCAGGCTTTTGGTCCTCTTAGAACAGGGACCAGGTCAGAAGCAGGCTCTTTGTCCAAAGGGATCCTGTGGCTGGAAGCAGGATATCAGGAGCAACTGTCTGGTTTGTAGCCATTGGTGTCCCAGCACTGGCTGTAACACCATAGCTGCAGGCACCTGTGGGCTGTATGAGACTCAATCCCTGAGCAGGGAGAGTCTCCTTCCTGAAAAGTTAGCAATCCCCACACTGCTCTGTTCAAATGCCTGAGAAAAGGAGGAATGGCCTCCTGAAACTAGTTGTATTTGTTACATTAATTAAAGAATCAGTTACAGCATGGGTCTCCTGTGCTTTCTTTCAGCCACTTCAGTGCTACTGCTCACCACCAAGCCACTGCTGTGGTACATTTGAACAGAGTAGAGATGGCTTGAACCTCCGATTTTAGGTTCGCGAACTTCAAACGCGAACCTCCACAAAAAAGTTTGATTTGCGCTAACTTTTCGAACCGCAATACACTTCAATGGGGAGGTGAACTTTGAAAACTAGAAACATTTATGCTGGCCACAAAAGTGATGGAAAAGATGTTTCAAGTAGTCTAAAATCTGAGTTTTTGCATGGAGGTCCCCGGGACCCGGTAAAAATCTGGATTTGACGCACATCAGCGTTTTAAGGGCAGAAATCACATTGCATGGTAAATTGGAGGCCTAAAGTGCTTTAAAACATCTTGCATGTGTATACATCAATCAGGGAGTGTAATTAGTGTACTGCTTCACACTGCCAGACCAAACTCACTGTGTAACGTGCCGCACACAGCTGTTTGTGTAGTGACGGCCGTGCTGGACTGGTGCACACCATGACGAGAGTGCAGGTGATGGCGGCTTTCCAGCCCATATGGTCGCCGGGCTAAGGTAGCTCAATGACAGAACAGCGACTGTCCAGCTGATCGAATTTGGTCTGTCCACAATGAAGCAACGACCTTATTATCTTGGGTGTGACCCCCCCTCCCCCAAAACACTCATATAGCCATCGGTCATTGCTTCATTGTGATACGCAAGCCCCTTCACTGCGGCAAAGTAACGATCACGAAGGGGAATTGACACATGTACATACCTTTTGTTTTGTTGTTGCAGCTGCAGTGCAGCCAGAAAAATTAGGCAGGCATGTACATGCACCAGAAAAACTATAGTGGCCGCTGCTAAAAATTCAGGAATCCGCCTGGAGTCCTGGACCCTGTTGGTGGTGGTGGAGAAGGCAGTCAAGCGGCCTGCAGGCAGAGATGCTGTGTGGGGAGCAACTTAGTCTTGGGGCAGGCAGTCACACGGCATGCAGGCAGAGATGCTGTGTATGGGGACTGACTTAGTCTTCAGGCAGTCCTGACCGTGCTTTGCACACCACGTGGTCAGATGGACCCTTGACCCAACGCTGTGTGCCAGAGATGAAACCACTTGCCTTTCAACATCACTGTACAGTTTGGGTATCACCTTTTTTGAGAAATAATTGCGGCCTGGTATCTTCCACTGCGGTGTGTGGCTTTGCTTTTGTGTGCTGCTTTTCCTCAGGTGGTCATCCCATTGCAGTTTGTGCTTTGTCATGTGCATTCGTAAGGAAGTTGTCCCTACGCGGGTCTTTCCACGGCTCAATTTTTGGTGGCAGAGAGTACAGATGGCATTGCTCTCATCTGAGGCAGACAAAAACATTTCCACACCGCTGAGCCCTGGGGTGATGGCACTTTGGTGGTGGTGGCTGACTGAGCGGGGTGCCAGAATCAGAGCAGGAGGAGGAAGATATGTCACGCTTCTGTGCGGAAGCTGAGGAAGATGAGGTGTTCTGTGTTAAATAGTCAACTACGTCCTGACAATCTTGAGGGTTGATGGCACGCGCCTTCTGAACACTGTACTTTGGTCCAGGGCCGCACGAAATCACAACAGCACGACCTCGAACAGACCTGCCAGGTGGCCTGCCTCTGCCTGTGTTTGCCCATATTGGGGGGATGAAGTGAAAGGTATGTGCACTGACTCGACTAATACAATTTGCAGTCACAGAGGTGCAGTGAACAGGTATGCAGTAAATACAAAAGGAGACAGACCGCTCTACCTCTGATACCTTTATGCAAGGTGCTGGATGCCAGACAGCAGGACAGGAACACAGTGAAGATGAAATCCGCACACTCGCTGGTACACTCCAAGGGTTTTTATTTGAATCCAACTTGCAAATACAGAAATTTGGCTGACATGTTTCGGATAAGATCCTTACTCATAGCCTAAAGACACTGACATCTTGGTGGAACATATATACTGTCA
Source organism: Hyperolius riggenbachi (assembly GCF_040937935.1). Lineage (NCBI taxonomy): Eukaryota > Metazoa > Chordata > Amphibia > Anura > Hyperoliidae > Hyperolius > Hyperolius riggenbachi. The sequence goes on along the minus strand of NC_090653.1, from coordinate 193,240,670 downwards.
AGACCGCCCATAAGGGCGTATATTCCTCCACCCATGGGAAGAAAGCCCTGACTTAAATTTAAAGGCGCAGATCAGGGTCTGAAAAGATATGTCCACCATAACATTATATATAAAATGACAAAAATGACAGAAATACAATGACAAGGTAAAAAGGTACGAAATTACAAAAATAGAAAAACAGTAAAACGACATCAGTATATAAAATTAATATCCCACCTAGCATTTAAGCTATTGGGTTCCCTAGTACCCATCTGTAAGATCCAAAAAGCTTCTCTTATTCGTAGTTTTTTGTATGCATCTCCTCGTCTGAAAGAAACAGTAACCCTCTCAATCCCTTGGAAAGTGAAACCCCTCATATTACCCTCATGTTTCTCCCTGTAGTGTCTCGCCACATTGCTAATATTATCCGTTTTCCACGAGGCCCCATTAAAATGTTCAGAGATCCTTTGTCTTAAACAACGTGTAGTGCAGCCAACGTATTGTAGGCTGCAAATTGTACATGTGACCACATAAACAACGGATTTCATGTTACAATTGATAAATTGGCGTAAAGGAAAATTTCTCTGGTTAGCAATGGATGAGACAGTACGTGAAGAATGATGGTAAGTACAATAATTACAGGAAGAGAAACCACACCTGTACGATCCGGTAGTGGACAACCAAGTATGTCGCGTCGGAACAGCAGAGGACTGAAAGAGGCTGGGAGAGAGGGTGGATCCCAGGGATGGGGCCTTTTTGTAGGCAAACCTACAGCCTGGTTGGAGTACTTGTTGTAGCTTATCATCCGCATATAGCACAGGGATATATTTCTTGATAACCTCCACAACCTTGTCATACTGTTGACTATATGTAGTTATGAAGTTGATAGAGCTATCATTAGATTTCTGGACCCGTGTACTATCAGATTTGTCCCTCAAAAGTATTTCTCTATCTCTGGAAACAGCAATTCTCTGAGCCCTATCAAGATCTGGGTCAGAGTAACCTCTCGCTTTAAAACTTGATCGAAGAATAGAAAACTCATGTAGTGTGAACTCATCTGTAGAGCAATTCCTCCTTGCTCTAATGTATTCTCCTACAGGGACACCCCTGAGAGTATGTTTCGGGTGGCAGATGTCAGTGTCTTTAGGCTATGAGTAAGGATCTTATCCGAAACATGTCAGCCAAATTTCTGTATTTGCAAGTTGGATTCAAATAAAAACCCTTGGAGTGTACCAGCGAGTGTGCGGATTTCATCTTCACTGTGAACAGGTATGCAGTGACTGGTATCAATACAACGTGCAGCTGTCACACACACAGGTACCGTGAACAGGTGCAGTGACTGGTGGTATATAACACTGCGTGCGCTCACGTAGGTAGGTAGGTGCAGTGGGTCGGAGAACAGGGAACACTGCAATGTAGAGTTCAGCCGTAATCCGGAAACAGTTCAGAGGTCAAGGCAGGCAGAGTTCAATCGTAATCCAGAAGACAAGCCAAGGGTCAGGGCAGGCAGAGTTCAATCGTAATCTAGAAGACAAGCCAAGGGTCAGGGCAGGCAAAGTTCAATAGTAATCCAGAAGACAAGCCAAGGGTCAGGGCAGGCAGAAACTAGCCGAGGTCCAAACAGGAGGTGATCAGGATAGCGGAGTCCAATAGTAAGCCGGGGTCAAACACAGAAATCAGTCAGGAAATGGTGGGCCAGAACACTAGGTAGCAGGCTAACCAAGCTGAAGCGAACTAACAGCACTTGCTGCTTGAAGACACAGGCTTATATAGTGGCTGGGAGGCACCTGACGCTAATTGGACCACTTCTGCATGCGCAGTGACGGACTTCCATCCACTAATCCCCTTCTGCGCGGACGCAGATCAACTTCCGCATCCACACGTACAACCATTACAGAAGGCCGCAATGAAAGTATGCATGCGCCCGTCCGGGAGGACGCCATACGGCGTGGCGCGCCGCGGCAACAACAAGAGTGTATGACGTTGTCCGCGCGTGCCCCTACGACCCGGAACACAAGTAGTAGGTAGGTGCACTGAACAGGTGGGTATGCAGTGATTGGTATGACAAATGTGCAGCTGTCACACACACAGGTAGTCACTGAATGTGCTGGGCATGGCAGTGGCACAGTAGGAATTACCAAGGGGCCAAGTCCAGCAGCTCCGACTGACTGACAGGGCTGTATATGCAACACAAGTAACTGTGGGACACACACACACAAAAAAATAGATCACAAGAACAACATTAGCTCTCAAAAGAGCTGTTGAGGATGAGGGGTGCTTTTTAGCAATAAGTATCAGCAAGAAGGAGCAACCTAACAAGCCTAACACAAGAGGCTAAATAAGCTTTCGCTATGTCAGCAGGTTCTCTCCCTTCTCTAATTACTGAAGCCACACGAGTGAGTGAAAATGCTGACGCTGTCTGCGTTTTATAAGGGGAGCCCCCCCGCTCCAGGAGGGAGTGTAGCCTGATGGGCTACCCTATGTCTGCTGACTGTGATGTATAGGGTCAAAGTTGACTGTAATGATGTAGTATAGGGGGCGGGTCGAACTCGCATATAGTTTGCGGTTTACCGAGGAACGTGAACCACTGAAGTTTGCGCGAATAAGTTCGTGGTTGAACCGTTCGGGCCATCTCTAGAACAGAGCAGTGTGTGGATTGCTAACTTTTCAGGAAGGAGACTCTCCCTGCTCAGGGATTGAGTCTCATACAGCCCACAGGTGCCTGCAGCTCTGGTGTTACAGCCAGTGCTGGGACACCAACGGCTACAAACCAGACAGCTGCTCCTAATATCCTGCTTCCAGCCACAGGATCCCTTTGGACAATGTAACGGCTTCTGACCCGGTCCCTGGTCTGAGAGGGACAAAAGCCTGTAAACTGATAATACCCATAAGGGCATATCAGCCACCACATCAGGTAAGATCTGTCTACGACCGGCTGGTCTCCCTTTTATCATCAGTCTTCTGAGTGTCCTTTATAGATTTCTTTCCAAAATGGGGTCACTTGTGGGGTTCCTATACTGCCCTGGCATTTTAGGGTCCCTAAACTGTGAAAAGTAGTCTGGAAACTAAAGGAATAAAAATGACCTGTCAAATCCTAAAGGTACTCATTAGACTTTGGGCCCCTTTGCACAGCTAGGCTGCAAAAAATGTCACACATGTGGTATTGCCATACTCAGGAGAAGTAGTATAAAGTTTTGGGGTGTATTTTTACACATACCCATGCTGGGTAGGAGACAATCTCTGTAAATGGACAATTTAGTGTTAAAAAAAAAATCAAAAAAATTGTCATTTACAGAGATATTTCTCACACACAGGATGGGTATGTGTGAAAAGACACCCCAAAACACATTATACTACTTCTCCTGAGTACGGTAATACCACGTGTGACACTGTTTTGCTGCCTAGCTGCGGAAAGGGGTCCAAAGTCCAATGAGCACCTTTAGGCTTTACAGGGGTGGTCACAATTTACCCTTCCCCCCCAATGCCAGGCGAGTACAAGTATCCCACAAGTGACCCAATTTTGGAAATTAGACACCCCAAGGTTTTCACTGAGGGGCATGGTGAGTCTGTGGCAGATTTTTTTTTTTTTCTTGTCACAAGTTAGCAGAAATGGAAACACTTTTTTTTTGCTACGAAATGTCATTTTCTGCTAACTTGTGACAAAAAAATTAAATCTTCTATGATCTCACCGTGCCCCTCAGTGAATACCTTGTGGTGTCTTCTTTCCAAAATGGAGTACTTTGAGGGGTATTCATACAGGGGCGTAACTAGACATCACAGGGCCCCCCTGAGAAGCTTTGGAAGGGGCCCCCCACCCCCCTCGCTTTCTGCACAGGAAAACTGAGGACCAATGTGTTTTCCCCATGCAGAGAAAAACACTTATGGTGTACATGGTACAATAAAAATGTTCGATTATCCCGTTTATTCGATCATTTAGATGAAAGTTGAAAATATTTTTTTTTTTCGATCAAGAAATTTGAACGATTATCCTGTTTTTTTGAGAGAAATCAGAACAAACATGCTGGAAAAATCTTTATATTCGATGTAATGGAATAATCGAACTAAATTATCTAATCAAAAAAAGAAATGAAAAATAGTACCAAAAGAAAGCTGTATTAGTGAGAAGAAAATGAGGTAACATTTGTTTGGGTGGTTAGTTGTATGACCAAGCAATAAACCGTTATAGCTGCAGTGGTCTGAATTGTAAAAAATGGCCTGGTCACTAGTGGGGTTTAACACCGCGGT